>NC_056729.1:1105199529-1105337029 GCF_019279795.1 Protopterus annectens | reverse complement strand
TTTGTCAGTGGTATATTGTGAATTATTCTATTTTCTATTCCAAAGCATTGAAGTTTGTTTACTTTGAGGCACTGCCCTAATCCAGGAAAATATTTTATTATCCAGTTCCCCTGTATCCCACACCAGCTTACTTCTATTACCTTTCATCCCCCATCAACTTGGAGCAAAGGCTGCAATTCTTCCAACCCCATATAGGTTTCAGGTTAACCCTTAGTTGTAAATATTGTAGGAAAAAGCATATGTATTTTTTGTAGTTTATTTATAGCCCAGAGAATTCCCTAAATCTAGGGAAGGCTACAGGAATTTCCTTTGATGAAATAGGTAGGAAAATAAGACTGAATCATTTGTATGCAGATGATGTGGCATTACAGGCAGACTCTGAACAAGAACTTTGGCAAAGGATAGGGGAATAGAATGCAAAATTAAACGCACATGGGAAGTGAGTACAGATATGACAGTTGTAATGGCAGCAAATGGGAGAAATCAGAAGTAGATGAGAATTGAGATAGAAGGTAAAATAGTGGAATAGGTTAACAGCGTCAAGTATTTGGGAGGGGTGGATGAAGAGAAGAGAAGTCAAAGCATGAATCAGAGAGGGCTGCAGCCAACTGGCACAGAGTGTCAGGTAGAGTGTATGACAGAAGAATGTCAATGAAACTGAAAAGTGCAGTGTACAAAATAGTGGTGTGACCAGTACAAATGTATGGTACAGAAACCTGGTCAGTAAAGGCAGAGAAGTTGAGGAAGTTATAAGTGAAGGAGATGAAGTGCCTGAGATGGGAGGTAGGATGCACGATGTGTGACTGATGAAGAAATGAGGACATAAGAGCAGAAGCCAAAGTAGCTCCAATTGTAGAAAAGGTCAGAGAGAACAGATTACAGTGATTCAAGCACATGTGCTGATAAACAGAAGCCAATTTGGTGAAGAAGATTTGGGACAGACATACAGGAAGAAGGCAAGAGGAAATTAATGCATCCAGCAAAGAGGTGGATGGAATGTGTGAGAGAAGACTTGCGACAGTCAGGTATGAGTGTCAAAGAAGGTAGGAGAGTGGCATTAAATAGAGAGAGAGATGGCAACAGTTGACATGACAACCTGACCCCATGTAGAAAATGGAAAAATGGGGGTTGATGATGATGAATAGGTAGGTCCCTGAGCTAAAGGATGAAGTCAGCTGCAAGTCAGATGGCCAAGAGCCTTTGGAAATTCAGAATTTCCATTCTCAATGCAGATAATGTTAGGTTAAGTATATGTTTATGGTTTGTACTGCCAAAGGCAGCCTTGATGATTTCTCTGACACAGAAAGAAGGATAAGGAAGTGTACATTAGCTTTGGTGTGGACATCTGGGCTAACATACATTCATTTACACCAAGACAAAAGGTTTCCTTTGATTCCAAATGCTTCCAAGGTCCTCATAATAATTCCCAGAATAGGGAGTCAAAGATTTTATTAATGTCCATAAATAATTCCTACCACAGGGCTGTATGCTCTCACACTTGCATGTTGTAAATTGAAGATGATCTGGAGAAAGTCAGGAACTCCGTTTCCTTTTCACAAACTTTGATGAATATAGCGTATGGGTCTAAGAAAGACTTTTTTAAGGTGACATGTCAGGATACTAGCAACTAATTTAGTCTATATTGGCAGAAGAGAGAGTAGTTAACAGGGAGTAAGGAGTCCTTACCTTCCAGGGAGAAGGAGAGGATTTTATCTATATACAAAAAAAATGTCAGTTTCCATAGCACTAGACCACTAGTGGTTAGTTGCCAGTGGTGCTAAGTCCCTTTTTAAATGTCTCTATAACTTGTCTGGCACCACGTACTTGTTCACTGTTGGTCGGCTAATTGTCAGTGACACTTCCTCCAAAACAGTTGATCCATTCACTTGACAGTATTATATATTGGTCACGTAGGGGCATTTAACAATTTTAATAATGTGTTCAATTCAAAATTATTTGTTGAAGATGGGCCATAATATAATAGGAAAAGTTCTGAGTAATAGAATTAATTTCAAGGGAAGTATAATATTTCTTACCTTGTTCATCTCTAAGTATACATGCATTCTGTTCTTTCTCCCCCTTCCTGAATTTTATGGCAATTACAATAGCTGCTATCAGGTGCTTATTACAAAATAATTCCCTAATCCTTTCTCATTTTCCTTGATATTGGTCATGTCTAAGGGCTATGCATTCTTATTTTAGAGCTCTCACAGACAGACAGACAGACAGCTGCATCACAGTACTTCTGCAACCCATTCCATTAAAGTCTTCCCCAACTGATATACTTTCTCTCTCACTACAATGGCAACATGCCATTGTCTCATCCCGTCTTGCTATTCCAATTAGCCTCCCTCCTGAGGCGATCTTTAACTATTTCCCACTTGGCAATAATATGCTCTTCATAATGCAAAGAATTATTCCAGCACCCCATTTTCCACTCTCTAATTGTCTCATTATCATATCTGATATTTAATAGGAGCATTTCCAGCCTCTACTTTTTAATACTATACCAGTGAAACAACTATCTGTTAAATTTAATTTTAGCTTGGGCAAAGGTCTTTGTCACCAAGTTTTGTGTAAGCAGAGAAGAAATTTCTCTCGGCCTTTAGTATGCCATTATAAAGCAAGCACTATAACCTTGGAAATGTTCCAAAATTTTTTTTACATGATACAAAGAAATTTCTTAATATCAGGAAAAGTCTGAATATATTGTAAAATGAGGATTAACTCAAGTGCTTGACTGATTAACCCAAGTCTTTTTCATCCCTGCCTCTTATCCTAGAGTTCCGTACTTGGAATTAATTTCAGATTTGTATGTTCAGTGTTTTAGGTGTTTGGTAATATGAATGTTCAAAATGATTTTGTTTCTCTTATGTGTTGTGACATTTTGACATTTTGAACATTCTTACTATAATCAGTTACATCATATAAGAATAACACAAACACATCGTATGTGATCAACAGTATACATCACAAATTCTATATTATGTCACAAATTACATATTACATCATGCTAGCACAGTATGAACAGACAAACTTTCCATTTGTAAACACACAAGCAGGATAAATAATTTTCAATAACATTATTAAAGCAGATAATGACCCTTATGCTGACCCATTGATTTAATGCAAGATATACTAAGATGAATATGTAGTACTGCAACATGCTTTAAATATTAGTGCTGATGTAAAGGTTTTACAAAATGAGAAAGGAATTCTATGTTAAAAGGAGGAAGACAGTAGTTGTTCTGTTCTCTGTTTTAGTGTATCTCTTTTTACTCAAGCAGTGCTGATTAGTGGGTCTGAGTTCTCTATTATTTGTATGCCATTTCATCATGCTGATAAATCTGGGAAGGAATTTGTATGCTGCAGTCTGTGTGTGAAGGTAAGGTGGATATAGAAGATTTGCTGATGTTGTTTTCCCTGGACTCCTGCTTTGGGTTTGAGTTTAATAGTTTAATTAATTGGGATGGTTAAGTTTTCAGGTAGATCAGGAAATGGGTCAGGTGTTAAGTTATAGTGGGACAGGTAGGATGTAAGATGGAATAGGAAAAAAGGGGGGTAAGAGAGGAAGTGAATATATAAGCAATGGTTGTATTGGGGTAATACATTTTTTGGTGCAGGTGATTGTGACTAGTAAAAAAGCAATTGCTAGCATCCACGTGGCTAGAGTATGGCCAAGCCAGTTTTTCAGGAATCAGTCTAACCTAGGAAGTAGTTAAGTAGGTTATTTATTTAGATATGTGGGGTTGACAGGCATAACAGAGGTTTATAGGTAGTTTTCTGGTGTGACACCAGGATTAGAGAAAAGGGGGTAGGCTGAGGGAAAATTAAGGGTGAAGCATTGTTCAGGGTTGGTGCAGTTGTAGAATGGCCATAAAAATAATGAAAAGAGAAAATAAGGGAGGACTGTCAGCAAGACACAGGATAAAGGGTAGTTCTGATGTGAGCAACTCAGCGTTAGCTCCAGGGTGGAGGTGGGGTTTACCATGCAGTGTCATGAGATAATGCAAAGCCTTAAAAGTACCCCAGCATCTTGCTTGGCCCAGTAAAATTTGTAGGCTGGTAAATCCTAAGTTACAGAGGCAGTCAAAACAAAAAGTGAGGGGAGGTGTTTCAGACAAGTTCTTCATGCCGCAGAACATCCCAGATCTTGTCTTTTTGATGTTTATAGGTTCATAGGTGTGTACTAGTCTAATGACCACAAGGGCCTTTTAAGCCTAGCCATGCATCACAAATCTTTGACAAGTTCTTGTACCCTTGATAAGTGTAAGCAGGGACTTGGGAAGTGAAACATTTACAAGCAGGGTCCTAGGAAATAGGTTCATAGGTTCATAGGTTCATACTAGGCTAACTGCCAGCCATTTTAATTTAAGCCTAGCCAATTATCCCTTGTGAGACTCAAACTCTGTACCTTGTGTTTGTATGGCAAACACCTTAACCATTAGGCCACCCTCTATTTACAGGCTGCATGTGTCTATTAGAGACATTGGTGTCAAAGCAGGGAGGAATTTCCTGTTCCCCATCCAATTGCCCAAGTTACACTTGAATCAGGTTAGGGAGAAACTCTGTTTCACATGGATTGGGAGCCTGTTCCAGAGAAGCAGTAGTCTCTAGGATACATACCTGTATCTCCAGCAGGTCCTATTTATATCATAGGCAGTGTTTAAGTCTTTAGGTTTATAGGTTCATAGGTTCATACTAGGCTATCTGCCCTAGGGCATTTATAAGCCTAGCCAGAGTGTGTTTGGCTTTCGCCACCCATTTTAAATTAATTTTGCTATGCCCTTTTTCGAGGTTAGTATACTGTGCCTCTGTCTAACAGTGACACAGAAGTGATACCCGGGGTAAACCTACGCTCTCCCATCCACTCATCAAGATTCCTCTTGAAAAGAGTCAATGACAGACTCTGCCTAACCTGGACTGGGATTTTATTCCAGAGTGAAGGGAGCCTCTGGGTTATGAATCTGTCCCTCCAGCATGTCCTATTTATTTCAGTGCTGAGGTTCAAGTCTCTCGAGCGCGTAGCTCCATGGGATTTGGATTTTCTGAGGTGCAGCATGTCCATTAATTCCGGGTTGGACATGGCTTTATACGTCAGGCACAGATCGCCTCTGAGCAGGCGGTATGCCACTGAGTAGAGCTGGAGTTTCTTTAACCGGGCAGCATATGTCATCTGTTTGAGCCCTTTGATCCTCTTGGTGAGGTACTTTTGGGGTCTTTCCAGTTGCTGTAGGTGTCTGGTAAGGTACATCCCAAAAGGGGCATTGTACTCAATTATGGGCCTGATGAGGGATGAGTAAAGAGGCACGATGACCTCCCCTGATCTAGATGTGAATCCCTTCATGATTAGGTGGGCTATATAAAATGTTCTTCTAACCACTTTGGCCACGTGGTTGTCAAATGAGAGATTGCTATCAACTTGGGTCCCCAGGTCCCTAATTACTTCTTCTGTACTTAATGGATTACCACCTATGCGGTAATTTGTGGGCACTTTGTTTTTGCCAAAGGGGATGACTATACACTTTTTGGCGTTTAGCTTGAGGCCATGGCTCTGACACCAGTTGTCTGTTTCTATGAGGCCCTTTTGGAGGATGCTTGTGTCGGCTGGAGAGTCGATTATGGCACCCAGTTTGTAGTCATCTGCGAACTTGGTTAGCCACAGTCCTTTCATGTTGGCCTGTACCTCCGAGAAATATATACCGAACAAAAGAGGTCCCAGGACTGAGCCTTGTGGGACGCCACTTGTAACTGGTTTGGAGTCTGACATGGCTCCAGCAATTCTAACCATGTGGATTCTGTCCTTGAGCCAGTTTGCAACCCATCTAGTGACATAGGGGTTTATATTTAAGCTGGTGAGCTTATCTATAATGCCCGAGTGGGGTATTGTATCGAAGGCTTTTGCGAGGTCCAGGTAGGCTGTGTGGACCAGCTTCCCCTCGTCAATGGCCTTGGTGACTGTTTCAAAGAAATCAGCCAGGTTAAAGAGGCAGGATCTGCCCTTAACAAAGCCAAACTGGGTAGGATCCAGTGTCTGTAGGTCCCCAATATCTTTATTGAGATATTTAGAATGGGTGATTCTGGTGCTGTTCGTTTTGTGGATATGCAGGAGGTCCATCAGAGGGGGGTCTAACAATGCCTTGTATGCCAGGCATAGATCTCCCCTCAACAGTCTGTAGGAGACAGAATACAGAGATAAGGCCTTGAGGCAGTCTGCATAGGACATACTGCTTACATCCAGTATTTTTTTAGTGCGGAACCTCTGTGAACATTCCAATTGTTCAATATGCCTGGATAGGTACATACCAAATGGGGCACTGTACTCAATGATAGGTCTGATGAATGTTGCATAAAGTGGAACAATGACTTCTTTGGACCAAGATGCCATACCTTTTGTTTATAAGTGGCACAACGTAGAATGATTTCCACACTACTATAGACATGTGATGGTCAAAGGCTAGATTACTGTCTATATGTGTCTCCAAATCCCTGACTACTGGGTCAACTCCTAGGAATGTGTTGTTGATATGATTGTTTCCAGGAGTTGATGACTTCCCGAAAGATACTATTATGCATTTCTTGGCATTTAGTTTTAGTCCATGGCTCTGGCACCAGTTGTTTGTCTGTGTCAGCCCTTCCTGGAGAATATTTGTGTCAGTGGGCGATTGAATGACAGCTCCTAATTTGCAATCATCTGGAAATGTATTCAGCCAGAGGCTATTGATGCTGACCTTGACTTCAGAGAAGTACATGCCAAAAAAGAGTGGTCCTAGGACTGATCCCTGAGGGACTCCACTTGTGAGTGGCCTCTTTGTAAACTGACATGACAACCAGACCCCATGTAGAAAATGGAAAAATGGGGGTTGATGATGATGATGAGGTAGGTCCCTGAGCTAAAGGATGAAGTCAGCTGCAAGTCAGTTCTAACTTCCTGCATCCTGTCTGTGAGCCAGCTGGGTACCCACCGGGTTACATCAGGGTTTGTACCTAAACTCTTAAGTTTGTCAACAATGCCCGAATGGGGTATTGTGTCAAATGCTTCGGCCAGTTCAAGATAAGCAGTGTGAACCATTTTTCCCTGATCCATTGCTTTGATTACCTTCTCAAATAAGTCCACCAGGTTCAATAGGCATCACCTGCCCTTGATGAAACCAAATTGGGTTGAGTCAAGTGTCTAGAGGCTTCCTTTGTCATTACTGATCATTTCCATGACTGTGAATTGCAGTGGTTTTACCAATAAAGGATTGCTTCTTTCTACAACAACTGCAAACTGGAATGGTTTCTACCATTGTTGGATTCATTTGCTGTGGTCTTTGGCTTCCTGGTCAGTTGTTTGCTCTTTGCTTGGATTTCTGTTCCAGTTCCAGGTACTTTTCATTTATCTGTGGATTACTGATCTTTTCCATGATAATTCTTTCCGTGGTTTGCCCTATCCTTCAGAGAGATGATTTTCAGAGAAATCACCAAGGACTGATGCAGGTCAGTAATACTAGACAATGTTTTGTACTTCTTATTTTTCAGTAAATGCATTTCAGTGTTAACCCTATCATGATTAACTGTTAATGAACTAGTGATATTTCAGCAATGCGCCTGATGTTGGACTTTTGTTCACTCATTTTTTTCTCCTTTTGGTAGTGAATGGCATTGCAGAAGTAGTAGGTAGAAGGAGGCATATTTGGCTGGTACAAAGTATAGTCTGTGCCCTTTCACCTGCTCTGCATAGGCTGGGATAGCTGTGGTCCATTTGAGAAACAGTGTCCTTACTGGGCCTGGGCATTTGCAGCAGTTCAGGTATTGCCATAGAAGTGATGTCATGTCATCAATTGGAGGCAACCATGGGAGCTCTTCATATAGTAGGGAAGAACCAGTTAAGCAGGTGAATGGGCCTGGGAGAATGTATACAAATAGTAATAGTAATAATAATAATAATAATAATAATAATAATAGTGATAATAATTATAATAATAATTATAATAATCGCAAAAGAGAGTTCAAAAAGGGGGTATGGGAGATTGGATATTTCAGATGGCAGATTTCAGGTAGCAAGCAGCTTACATTTCTTCTGTGGTAGAAGTACCCATGGTAGGATTTGTGACTTTCACTCATTAAGGGTACCTCAGGAGGAGTAATTTTCCTTGGGTTAGTTTAATTGTCACAGTCCCCTGCGCTTTCAAATTGAAAGTGTCTGCTGCATGCATACCGCACAAAACATCCCAGATTTTTAGAGATGTCTCTGATTTTTACTGAAATCATGATGTGTCCCCACTAGTCCTACCTAAAATGTCTGATCTAGGAGAAAAAGTAGGAGATTAGTCAATTAATAATTACAATTATTAGAGTTATAGGCCTGTGTTATTTCAAAAAATGCATGACAATTCATATTATCTTATTCTGTGAATTTCTCAAGTTAATAGCACTAGAATTTAAAACATGTCCCTGATTGTCTTTGATTATTTTTAGATTTGTCCCTGATTCTGGAGGTAAGAGCTATGGCTGTATGTACTGCATTAACAATTTCACCCTAGTATTTATTTATTTAACATTTGTTTACTGGGAAACTCCGATATGGAACAAAACCAATTTTCAGCTGAGGCCCGGGGAAAAACACTCCAGATGCATGTCTCTGAAATGTTGGAGGAAACTCACACGAACGCAAGGAGAACATGCAGACGCCGCACAGAAGGCACTCCAGCCGAGAATCGAACTGGAGAACCTCTTGCTGTGAGGTGACAACTCTACTGGTCCACCACTGTTCCATCCAAAAAATTTCCAGGGTAATGAAGATGTATCATAATATTTCAAACAAACACAAAAAAGCTATTACAAGTATAAAGTACAACATTTTAGTCAGTGTTGTTTGAAGTGGTGTGTAAACTGCTTGTAGGTAGTCACATTTACCCATCATAACAGGTAGTGTTCCACACTGTAGAAATTGAAGGTGGAAAGGTATGTTGCTTCAGCCTGGAGGGGTGCTGACTCAGGCAGGTTTGTAGAGGCTGGGATACAGGATTAGTAGCTGAAGTCGAGCAACTTTTTTCCAGGATGCAGTGGGGATCCAGCTGCAGGTGGATAAAGGTGTGGAGGAAGAGTGGGATGAGAGGGAGAAGAAGCAAAAAGCAGCAGTGGCTGATGGCATGAAGTACCCACCAAAGAGAACACACAGGTGGCGGGGAGCTGATGCTGCAGAAATTCTGATGGAGCCACAGCCCTCCATAGGTAACGTCAATGCTATTAATAAGCTTGGAGACATAGCTCAGCATCAGTTAGTGGATGAGCATTTGTTAGGATTGTTGAAGATTTAGATGTGAGCAATTGATCACTTTTGCAAGAGTTGTTCAGGTTGAGCCAGCATGACAGCAGGCATTACAAGCAGGTAATGTTGTGAGGGAGCAGGATGGAACTTAAGCGGCTTGGAAGCAGAAGGTGAGAACTCAAAGCTTGCCCACTTTCTGTTTAACCAATTGAAACCAGAGGATGAAGGATAGCCTGGATTAGACAGTCAGACTCAGGAACTGTGTGTGGTCCTTCTTTGCAGTGTACCAAAGGGGATTCATCAGACCCCATATTGTAGGAGTAGTATGAGAACAGTTGTTGAAGGGAATATGTAGAAGTATTTGAGTGACTAGATGCAGATGGGGTGTAGAGGACCGCAGAAGCCCCAGGGGTCATGGAATTTGATGGCAACATTAGTAGCCTTGGGCTAAAAGAGGCCCATTAAGTCAGGTCATGAGATAACTGGGTGTTGGGGTTTATATAACTATTGGCTGTTATCATGGAGAATGATCTAAAGTAGAGTCTCCCCTTATCAGCTTATTTTTTGGCAATTAGAGAGGTGAGAGACTTATGGGTAGTTATGTGTGGTTACAGTATGACAATCATTTTAGGAAGCACAGGTTGGTCACTAATTATGAGAACAGGCACACAGGTACCTGGATAGGAACAATGACAGATTGGTAGTATCACCTAAAGCCAGTTGGGTGGAAGGTATGAGCAGGTCAAAGGTGTGTTGGCTATTCATTGTTGGCAAGTATATGTGGTTGGTTTGTAAGTTTTGTTCTTTCTGTGGGGGATCCTACAGGGGAGTAAGGTAGGCCATGGGCCTCAAGGTTCATAAATTAGCACTAAGCTAACTGCCCTTGCGAGCCATTTTAAGATTAGCCAATTATCCCTTGTGAGACTCAAACCCTGCACCTTGTGTTTGTAAGGCAAACACCTTAACCATTAGGCCACCCTCCCAACCTACAAGACACAACTCGAGCATGAACACTAGATGAGACAGGCTCTTTTGCTTGATTAATAGTATTATTGAATTATTGATTTTCAGATTTAATTGTTAATCTCTAGTTAAATACTATCAAAATGTATTTTTCAAAACACACACACACACACACACATATATATATATATATATATATATAAATATATATATATATATATATATATATATATATATATATATATATATATATATATATATATATATACATATACACATCGTGGACCTCATTAACATTTTGAAGGGACTGTCAGCTGATAAAGAAGACATTCAAGTTTTTGGGTTAGCGACCCATGAGGTGGGGGTAAATCAAGGTGAAAACCCTTCTGATGCATCATGTATTTCTATTTTTGATCCGCTTTTTAAGAACAAGAAAATACTTAGGTCTTGTGTTTGGCATCTAAAGCTTTTCAAAGCATATTTGGAGAAGAGTATTTCACCCAGGGGATAGAGAATTCATATTAAACCTCTAGTGGGTCAAACTGATAAAACACTTTTGTCAGCATAATCTGAAATTCAACAAAGTGCTTTGATGCAATTTGTGAAAACACTGCATGTGTTTTATAAATGTAGGATAGATATGTATATATCGGAAGTGGCTGAGATTTGTGATAAAACTAAACAATTTGAGGGTCTGCCAGTACATAAAAATGTTTTGAAAAATTGAGTACAACTTTGTTACAGTTTGAACAAGAGTTGAAGGAAAGGAAACTTCGTAAATTTAGTAGGGATTTAAAAGATTATAATCAGGGTAAACCTTTTGACTATGTCAAAAGTGTTAAATTTATTAAAAATGACCTCTCACAATCAGGACAGAAGAGGAAAAGAAGGAAGTCGATCCTGAAGAAAACAGTTAGTGATACTTCAGGTGAGGATTCATTCTCATATAATGACAAAGAAACAGAAAGACAGAAAACGTTACCAGCCCATAGAAAAACATGCTCTTTTGAGCACGTAGACTTAACACAGGGTGTGAATTCAGTCCCTTTATTAATATAAAAAGGAGGGGGAGCAGGAAGCATAAGTTCAGACGGATCTTTGGAAGCAGTGTTGAACCTTTTGAAACCAAAGCAAGTTCTAATAACAATGTTCCTAACATTTCATCTGTTGTGTTGTCAGATTTGGAGTATAAGATAATTTATAAAGGACTGAATTTCATTCCTGTTTTTTTTTTGTGTCTGAGGATGTTTTTTTGGAGGACTTGTATTAATTTTGTAGATTATTAATCCTTAAACTGTATTTCAATGATTATAGTGCTAATGACATTTTCCCATATACACCTGGATTCAAATTTTATAAATCTACATTCATCCCACCAATGAGTAAAACTGTAGCTATATTTCAGAAATGTGTTTTGAAAGAATTGCACTTTGGTTCCAGCCAGATTAGAAATTATTTTCCTCATAACCTGATGGTATCTGAAAAGGAAGCATTAGACAGGTTGAGTAAAAGTAAGAACATAGTTATTATTCAAGCAAATAAGGGTGGCACCACAGTGGTGATGGATTGGTTGATGTATGTAGAGGAAGCGAATAGACAGCTATGCCAGATTCTATATGGGTATATCTATTGACCGTATGTCTAGGTTCAAGAAGGAGATAGATGCATTTTTGGAAATTGCAGTTAGTGAAAGTATTTGTGCAAAAACTTCATTTCACTTAAAAGTGAAAGATCTGCTACCACAATATTTATATCTTCTTCCGAAGATGCATAAGGATGCTGACAAACTTCCAGGGAGACCCATTATTTCTGTGAATGGCTCCCTCACAGAACCATTGTCTGTTTATTTGACTACGTTTTTAAAACCTCTGTTGAAGGGTGTTAGGGCACAGTTGCAGGATACAACATAATTTCTCAGTATTATATCTTAGACTCAGTTAGAGCCTGGCTGGTTAATGTGCACTTTAGATGTGGCTTCTTTATACACCAGTATACCTCATTGGGCAAGGCTGTATGCCTTGGAATATTGGTTAGATAAAATTTCATACAGTCCAGGGTTTAACACCTTTCTTTTATGTTTGGCAGAACATGTCCTTACTTAAAATGTGTTCTACTTCAATGACAAGTGTTATTTACAACTTAAGGGTACAGCAATGGGTGCTTCTTTTGCACCCATATATGCTGACCTGTTCATGAGTTATCTTGAACAGATGGTTATTTATGATAGTAGTCACAATCTATTTCTAAATGAAACAGACATTTGGAGATGTTTTTTGGGCGATTGCTGGATGGTGTGGAAATCTGATGCAGTATATTTGCAGGAGTTTGTCCAATACTTAAATGAAAATAAATGGGTCATCAGGTTTACAGTAAATTTTGAAATTAATTCTATCTCTTTTTAGAATGTTAATCAATGCAGACAGCAGGATGATACACTGGCTAGTTCTGTATTTAGAAAACCTTTTCATTCAAACACACTGTTGCATGCCTCCAGCTGTCATCTAAAACATATTATTAGAAACATTCCTAAGTCTCAGTTTATGAGGATTCGACGTATCTGTTCCAACAAAGAAGATTATGTACACTTTGACCAGGATTTAATAAAACTTTCCACTGCACATGGCTACTCTTCAGCACAGTTGGTTAAAACCATTAAGGAGTTACAAAAACTTCCTAGTGATTTACTTATGTATAAAAAATGTGCCAATAATGATCAAAATTCAAGTATTAGATTACAAATAGTTATGGTAGGAATACCCACTACTTTATGGATTTAGTGCAACAGCACTGGGACATTTTATTGGCAGATGACTGACTGAGTGCCTTTTTGGGTGATAGGTGTTCATTTTCTTTTACTAGAGGCAAGACTCTGGGTAGTCATTTCAGTCACTATAAACATAATATATCATCGACCAGTTTGTCTCAGGTTACATTGGGTGGTGCTAGGGTAGTGGGGTGTTTTCCATGTGGCCATTGTTCTTTCTGTAAATATATTTATCAAACTAAGGAATTCACCAGTAAAAACAGATCAAGGAGTTTTAATATTAATATTTTTTGTAATTGTAGCAGTGACTGGGTTATTTATCTTGCTGTTTGCACTTGTTCAGCTTTTTACATTGGCCAGACCTCCAGACCCATGAGGCTACTTATATCAGAACATCTGAGTAACATCAGAAATAAATATTTAACAAATGCTTTGTACAAACATACTATTAATCATACTTCTGCCAAGTTTCATTTTGTTGTTCTAGATCACATTTTGGGTAACAGAAACGTTAAGACTGGTTGGCATAACATCCTTAATAAAAAGGAGAAATCATGGATTGTAAGACTGGGTGGATTATTTCCACCTGGTTTGAATGGCCATTTGTGAATTTTCTTATTATTGGTTAATTAAGTACTTCATTTGTTGACTATAGATGTATAGTGGTTGACTGCAGTCAATATATTACATTCATAAAGGCCTTTTGGCTGAAACCGGTCTGCTGACTGTGGTATGACTTGATCAAAGTCTTTTTTGTCCCTTCCATATGGTGCTGGCTGTTTTCTTTTTTTTTTTTTTTGAACTGTTGTGAGCCTTTGCACCTGCCATCTGTGCAGAATTGTAGCTGTTTGTTACATGCAACAGGGGTAGCATGAAACTTTACAGTGGCTAGTAGGCTGGTCATTGCACTCCCTATTAAAGTGAGGGCTTTGCATGGGTGGCTGCAATACTACTCCAATAGGGTGGAAGTTCAGGAACTGAAACATGGTTTTACCAGCAGGTTTTCTATCAAATTACCATTGTATATATGACAATCTGCAGTCAGTGAAAGGCAATGAGGACATTTTTCAGACATTGCTGGACAAGGAGATTCAGGTGAGCAGGATTTTAACTCCTGTGGTGGCACCATCTTTTACAAGTTTTAGGATTTTGCCTTTGGGGTTAGTGTCCAAAAAGTGGCAAGGTGAGTACTGATTTGATACACTATCTCCCTTTTCTAGAGGGTTGCTTGATGAATGACCATATTAAAAAGAGTTAGTTTAGAGTGCAGTACACTTCTTTGGAAAATGTTAAAATGATATGCGGTTTTCATGAATCATGGTTAGTCACACTGGCTCTCTATTAAAATGCTGGCACTCAAAATGCCAAGTACTGACATGCCGAAAAAAAAAAGGCAGAAAGTCCCAGAGATCAGCAAATAGTGAAAATTGCCCCTCCTTTAAACTTCTTTTTTGCAGGGGGCAAGCCCCCCACACCCCCTTGAACTTATATATACCAACTCTGAGATCGCCATACTCAAAGAAAAGGAAGCATTGTGAGAAATGGCAATCTCAGACAGTATGTATAAGTACATTTTTTGGGGCATTCAGTCTCTGTGTTTTGGGAGTCGCTCTAGTGGATCTCAACATTTCAAATCCATCTTGATAATGCATGCTAAGTCTAACACTGATGAATGTGAATTCTGCCAGAATGGTGCCTGCGATATATTTCCTAGAAAGTTTATAAACCACTTAGTAGTAATACAGTGTTGTTTATTAAAACAAAGACTTTAAAAATTCCAGAAATATTGCTGTTGTTTGTTAGCCTTTGTTTTATATATTTTTCATTCACTCAAATGGATATCTTTGTACTAAATGAAAAACCTCTAGCTGTTTCCAGCATATCGTATCAAATTGAGAACACTATTAGCAACACAGACAACATCAGCCAAAAAGGCTGCTAATACTGATCCAATGTAAGTAACTGAACTGTGATTCTCTGTTAGGGAACTAGATGATTTAAACCTGGCAAAATACACTCACTGGACTGAAGGCAAAATCACTTTAAGGCAGTCTTTATCACAGGGGAATAAACTCCCCAGACTGTGCATTGTTGAGGATGCCACCCTCACATCCCCTTTACTTTTATATATTAATGACATGTTTGAGCAACATCAAGGAAAGGAGGAAAAAAGAGAAAGCAACCAATAAGAGTAAAACATTGCTCAAACAATTCAAACAACTCAATCTCACAATATAGTTGAGATAGATAGATTAGATAGATAGATAGATAGATAGATAGATAGATAGATAGATAGATAGATAGATAGATAGATAGATAGATAGATACACACACACACACACACACACACACACACACAAACACATACACGTGTGTGTGTGTGTGTGTGTGTGTGTGTGTGTGTGTGTGTGTGTGTGTGTGTATAAATACAGTCTAGGAGTTGAAGGAGTTGAAGTTTTAATTAGTTTAACTCATCCTGTTTCCTTGCAGGGACTTGCCATCTTTTGACTCCTGGATCATTCTTACTAATACCCTTAACCAAACAAAATAACATAAACACAGAAAGAGAAATTGCAGACATAAATAAAATGAAATATTGTAGGGTCTCTTATGCCTAACCCAAGAAGGGTTCATGGATCCACAAATAGCATAATTTTCTGCCTTTGCATGAAGACAGCACAAAAGGAGTCAAAGCACTCCCTTATTCTATTTGTTTGTATAAGCTTTATATAATCACTACATGTATGGGTGTCCTATACCAGTTCTCCATAAATACCAGTGATGTTGTTTTTACTCCACTCCACTTTCTTCAGCCTTCATAGAACTCTCTACAACCTTCCTAGACTAAATTTGCATCCAGCACCTTCCTTTTGTTTTACCCACTGCTATACCAGTCCCAGACATCCAACTACTCTACCTATGGGTATCAAAATCAAACCATTACAGCCTCTTCATCCAACTCCTGCCAACCTCCCCAGCAACTGCCACTCTATCATTCCAGTATATGTTGGATACTGCCCTTAGCCAGCAACCTAAAGTTGAGACTTTTTGTGTCACATTATTGTTTATCAGACTCTGTAATATCAGCAAAGTGGTCATTCAAAACCTGCTGATAAGTTTATTTATGTTTGGTCAGCTCACTCTAAAGTAATACATCTTTATTTTCCTTCAGATGAGATGAGATGATAAACCAAGGTCCCATCTGCTTGAGTTGATGGTAGCTTAGGTGGATGTAAAAGATCCCATGGCATCTATCTAAATGAGTATGTAAGTTCTCTGATACCCTGGCCAATTTTTCCTAGTGGTATAAATACCACCTTGGGTCTCCCCCCTGAAAAGCGGCTACTAGCCAAGTGGGACTAACTCAGCCAATTAAATAAAAATAAATAAATAAATAAATATTTTTTTTTTACTTGTATTGAGAGGCATAATGAAAAATGTTAAAAAGGAAAAATAAATATTTTTTAAGGGGAAATATGATTCTTTCTGACATGGATGGTTTTGGCCACTACACCACCTTACTTACATATATAACTTCCATGGTTGCACAACAGATGGAAAAAGTGAAAAATCCCACTGCAGTGAACTGCTGACTCCCTCGGTATAAGTCAATGCAGATTCAATAAAATGCACTTAGATGAAATCAAAGCAAAGCCACTCTTGCAAGACTATAATATAATCACTCCTACTATCTGCATTAGGAGCTGCTCTAGAGTGGACTACATATCCAAGTCATAGTTGGCACTTTTTTGCCTGTGACCCAGAGGAAAAATCTGTCATCACTGTGAAGTAAATGTTACTCTGTCATAATATTACTTATCTTCACCATTTAATGTGGCTTCTCTTATTTCTTAATTACAAGTCTGTGCTAACACAAATTGCTTTTCTTTTACGAGTTAAAAAAGTTTTGCAACAAGCATTTAGTGCTAAACTCATTGGCATGTATCATTCAATCACTGTGACGTCTTAATGAATAATACTGTAACATACAGGTGATTGTATTGTGCTCATCCCCTGTAAAGGGACTTTAGTCACAGGAAATCCCCCAAGACAACAAATGAGACATACATAAATAAATAAATAAATAATGCACCCATTCTACATAGTTTAATAATGTGGCGGCTTGAATAAGTAACAAATTACGAGAGACGATTCACTGCACTTTAATTCACAGTGATGAATTTGCAACATTGTAACGCAAGTCTTGATTGGATTGCTGGTCAGTTTTGCCTTTCCAGATAAATAAACATTAAATTGGAAACCTAATATTACAAAAAGTAACATTTTGCCTGTCACAGTCTTGTATGTGTAAATATCTAAAGAAAGGTGTAGGTGGCAGTTAAGCCGTCTCACTTGCTTTAGTCTATCTGTATACTTAGGCATGAATAAATCCAGCAACATCTCCCTATTTCTTTTGATAATCTAGTCTCCATAATTCTTCAACACAGACCTACTGCAAGACAGTAAAACTATTTTTGTGATGGCTCAGTGATTTGAAAAGCAAGTTTATTTGCCTTTCAAATGTAGATGATGTTATTTACTTTGGAAGAACAAATGCACCAAGGATAACAACCCAGTCTTCCTGCAAATATAAACACTTTGTTAATTATGGTGAATTAATTTGTTACAGGAAAAAAGAGAATAAACTCTCTGTCAAAAAGAAGTGTTGCTACTTTGTTTGGTGTTTTACATCAAATTCCAGTAAAACCATGGCTCATCCATTTTCCAGGAGTAAAAGCATCCCTGGAATACTGAAATTTTTGCAAGCAGATGTAGATTGGTCCTCATTCCAAGTAAGCATTAAAATCCTTTAATTCTAACCAGAAATAGAGAAATGTCAGTGAAGTGAAATTCAACTGAAAACCCGCAGGATACTCTTTTTAGTTTTCTTTGATAGTTAATCTATTAAGAACAATTTTTGCATCTATACTTTATAACTTGTATTTTATTGAAAATGTTCATAGGTACCCACAGTTATGCACATGGAATTCATAGACATGTTTTGCACACCTGCAAGTGCTATTTATTGTTGGAGGAGCTCACTGTGTGAAGCAACATACATAGTAGGCAGGGGATAGTGCCTGCATGCAGAGCAAAGGACCACATAATAAAGAATAAAGTAGAGCTTCTACAATAACATGAAAAGTAACACCACAGAAGGATACAGCAGGAACAGCTCTACATCAGTGTGCATGGGTGACGTGCATGGGTGATGTGAATGATGTCAAGGTTATGGCATGTTCGAGGCCGTGTGTATGCTGGTGTCTGCAATGCTGTGGCACATCACTACAGCCAGTGAGAGAAAGCCACAAGGCTATTAACAAAATTAGTTTACATTATTCATGATTTTCAAGCTAAAGGCTATGACATTGACATTCTTAAAGAACAGAAATATGAAACATTTGAAACTCGTGCTAACCTATGTAAACCCATTTTTTTGTGAATCACATATACATTCTCATCTGTACCCAGCAGACTCTTCCTCGGTGATGGTAGGCTGGAATATAAATCACAGTAATGAGAGTAATCATAGTAATAATACTTTAAATATTAATTAAAGACCATAGAAATATGAAAAAACGTAAGATGTACTCTCACTTGTAATCGACATATACATCTGATTCAGAATATTATTAGCAAACATTGGTTATGTTAGATGGCTTGTTTCCCTGTAATATGAAAGAGTACCTAGATTTTGAAACTAATTTCAGCTACAGAACAGTACAGAATTTGAAAGAAAACATAGGTCATAAAGAACTGAGTACATACAAATTTAATAGCTATATCACACAGACAAATTTACACACAAGTAATAATTGTATTTTTACCAGTGCTTTGTTGTATTATTACCAACTGTATGAAAGGAAAACAACGTAGAGTCAAAGGTACAAACAGCATACTATGATTAAGTGCTTTTGTCCTGCTCACTGGTAGGACTTCTTCAGATAAAATAAGAGCATTACACCCAAGTTTAAATATGTATGATGTTAATACATAATCACTTCATTACAGCTTTCAGTTAATCAGTTGTGTCCTTTACAATAAAAATGTGTAACACTCACTTAAAATGAAACTGGTCATGTTAATAATGTCACTTTGTCTCATTCTACCCTATGAAACATTCAAGAAGTAACTAATTCATAAATGCACATTTTCAAATTTACACTGGAAATAAAAAATAATAATTAAACAATTACTATTTTCCATATGTATTACATCATCAACCCACTTTTTCTGACAACTGGACTAAACAACATATACATAAAAGATCAAATAAAATTCAAGCAGAAAGAAAATATCTATGTATATATGTAATGACATAGATATATACACATCTATAAAAATACATATAAATACACTCAACCACAAAATAAGAATCCTATTTTATATTTTCAAACTTTTTAATTTAAGAATACATAGTAAGGAATACACTGTTAAAGCCTGGACAAAAGCAAGCTCCAGTCTGGAGCTGCCAACACAGTTCTAGGCGCTCTAACAATAATGAATCCGGGCCACCCCGCCCATCTTTTACCACTGAATCAATGGCCCTAAACTTGAGGTTATGATCAGGGTTTGCAAGAAGGTGTCTGGCCAGAGCATTCTCTGTATTATGGTTTTTCATGTGGTATAAATGCTCATAAATGTGTTCTCTTAATATACGATATTTTTTTCTGTTATAGAACGCGTGACATTTTTGGTATTGCGCTATGTAAATAACAGATTTAGTCTGGCAATTGAACTTAAATTTAGTTTTATAAGTGACATTTCTAATAGTAAAATCCCTTCCTGTGTCCATATATTGACAAAAGTTACACATGCAACATTTCAGCATTCCACTCCTTAAATTGGATACCGTTTTCTTTACTTCTAGAATGTTTTTTAAATTCAAACCCCTCCTGTATATTATACGGGGGGAGTTTTGAAGTCTACCAACAAAATCAGGGTCTCTCCTAATAACTTCCCAGTTCTTCCTCAAGATAGACAAAATCTCTCTGACATCACTGCTGAAGGGGGTAATCATACTAATCATGTGGTTAATGTCACTACCAACTGTAGAGTATTGTACTTCATTCCTGTTGGGCACACCGCTCAAAATTGGTTTATAAAAACCTTGTTTTCTTTTATTCTAAACTTCCTCCTGTATATCATAAATAAGGGAACTCAAATAACCTCTCTTTAGGAATATTTCCCTTAAAGTGTTACATTCATTAATAAAATCAGCGTTCTGTGAAACAATACTGACAGCCCTCACAAGTTATCCTTTGACTACGGATTTCTTCTGGTACCAAGGGTGGCTACTGCTAAAATGCAAAAAAGAATTTGAGTATGTTGAGTTTCTGTAGATTTTGGCCAAATAGCATTTGTTAGCCAGATCCTTGCTAAGGTCTACATCCATCCAAATAAGCCACCCTGTAGGTATCAAAAGAATATGTAAATGACAAAAATTCCATAGTACTATTAAAATATGACACCAGATCATCTGCCTTCCTCTTGTCCCCATCAAAAATTATGAAGTCATTGTCAAGGAAATGTGTGTTAAAATAAACTTTATCACAGATGTCAGGTTTATTAAACATAAGTTCACGCTCCCAGTAGGCCATGACAAGATTAGCGTAGCTGGCTCCACATGGGGAGCCCATTGCTATGCCTATCCTTTGTAAGAAGTACTTATTGTTGAAAGTGATGTAATAGTTGAACAAAATAATGTCCAACATCTCTTCTATAAGTGCTACTTCATCAAGTGGGCCTCCCTTAAGCGCAACATGTAACTAATCCATTCAATGCCTTCAACATGAGGTATTGATGAATAAAGATCTCTGACATCGATTGTTAAACAAAATCAAGTGTTCTTTGAATTCTAAGTTGTTAATTTGTGCCAAAAATGACCATGAATCTTTACAGATGTGTTTTTCTTGAACTGTGTATTTTTTGAGTACTTGCTCAACCCATTTCGCCCAGGTATATGTCAGACTATCTCTGGCGTCCACTAGGGGTCGCATTAGGGGGTTATTCATATTCTTTTGGATCTTAGGGATCCTGAACAAAATATCTAGCGAAAGGTCTGGGTGGCCGTTAAGCAGTCTCACTTGCTTTAGTCTATCTGTATACTTAGGCATGAATAAATCCAGCAACATCTCCCTATTTCTTTTGATAATCTAGTCTCCATAATTCTCCAACACAGACCTACTGCAAGACAGTAAAACTATTTTTGTGATGGCTCAGTGATTTGAAAAGCAAGTTTATTTGCCTTTCAAATGTAGATGATGTTATTTACTTTGGAAGAACAAATGCACCAAGGATAACAACCCAGTCTTCCTGCAAATATAAACACTTTGTTAATTATGGTGAATTAATTTGTTACAGGAAAAAAGAGAATAAACTATCTGTCAAAAAGAAGTGTTGCTACTTTGTTTGGTGTTTTACATCAAATTCTAGTAAAACCATGGCTCATCCATTTTCCAGGAGTAAAAGCATCCCTGGAATACTGAAATTTTTGCAAGCAGATGTAGATTGGTCCTCATTCCAAGTAAGCATTAAAATCCTTTAATTCTAACCAGAAATAGAGAAATGTCAGTGAAGTGAAATTCAACTGAAAACCCGCAGGATACTATTTTTAGTTTTCTTTGATAGTTAATCTATTAAGAAGAATTTTTGCATCTATACTTTATAATTTGTATTTTATTGAAAATTTTCATAGGTACCCACAGTTATGCACATGGAATTCATAGACATGTTTTGCACACCTGCAAGTGCTATTTATTGTTGGAGGAGCCCACTGTGTGAAGCAACATACATAATAGGCAGGGGATAGTGCCTGCATGCAGAGCAAAGGACCACATAATAAAGAATAAAGTAGAGCTTCTACAATAACATGAAAAGTAACACCACAGAAGGATACAGCAGGAACAGCTCTACATCAGTGTGCATGGGTGACATGCATGGGTGATGTGAATGATGTCAAGGTTATGGCATGTTCGAGGCCGTGTGTATGCTGGTGTCTGCAAAGCTGTGGCACATCACTACAGCCAGTGAGAGAAAGCCACAAGGCTATTAACAAAATTAGTTTACATTATTCATGATTTTCAAGCTAAAGGCTATGACATTGACATTCTTAAAGAACAGAAATATGAAACATTTGAAACTCGTGCTAACCTATGTAAACCCATTTTTTTGTGAATCACATATACATTCTCATCTGTACCCAGCAGACTCTTCCTCGGTGATGGTAGATTGGAATATAAATCACAGTAATGAGAGTAATCATAGTAATAATACTTTAAATATTAATTAAAGACCATAGAAATATGAAAAAACGTAAGATGTACTCTCACTTGTAATCGACATATACATCTGATTCAGAATATTATTAACAAACATTGGTTATGTTAGATGGTTTGTTTCCCTGTAATATGAAAGAGTACCTAGATTTTGAAACTAATTTCAGCTACAGAACAGTACAGAATTTGAAAGAAAACATAGGTCATAAAGAACTGAGTACATACAAATTTTATAGCTATATCACACAGACAAATTTACACACAAGTAATAATTGTATTTTCTGTAAGTACATTTATTTAGAGAATACTTTTATACACTCTCTCACTAGAAACATTTTTTATTAAAGATCTTATGCAGATTGCAATATGAGAATTGTTGTGTATTTAGCACTATGTGGTAAAGTGTATTTTTACCAGTGCTTTGTTGTATTGTTACCAACTGTATGAAAGGAAAAACACGTAGAGTCAAAGGTACAAACAGCATACAAAAATTTAATATGATTAAGTGCTTTTTGTCCTACTCACTGGTAGGACTTCTTCAGATAAAATAAGAGCATTACACCCAAGTTTAAATATGTATGATGTTAATACATAATCACTTCATTACAGCTTTCAATTAATCAATTGTGTCCTTTACAATAAAAATGTGTAACACTCACTTAAAATGAAACTGGTCATGTTAATAATGTCACTTTGTCTCATTCTACCCTATGAAACATTCACGAAGTAACTCATTCATAAATGCACATTTTCAAATTTACACTGGAAATAAAAAATAATAATTAAACAATTACTATTTTCCATATGTATTACATCATCAACCCACTTTTTCTGACAACTGGACTAAACAACATATACATAAAAGATCAAATAAAATTAAAGCAGAAAGAAAATATCTATGTATGTATGTAATGACATAGATATATACACATCTATAAAAATACATATAAATACACTCAACCACAAAATAAGAATCCTATTTTATCTTTTCAAACTTTTTAATTTAAGAATACATAGTAAGGAATACACTTCGTTAAGGCCTGGACAAAAACAAGCTCCAGTCTGGAGTTGCCAACACAGTTCTAGGCGCTCTAACAATAATGAATCCGGGCCACCCCACCCATCTTTTACCACTGAATCAATGGCCCTAAACTTGAGGTTATGATCAGGGTTTGCAAGAAGGTGTCTGGCCAGAGCATTCTCTGTATTATGGTTTTTCATGTGGTATAAATGCTCATAAATGTGTTCTCTTAATCTACGATCGTTTTTTCTGTTATAGAACGCGTGACATTTTTGGCATTGCACTATGTAAATAACAGATTTAGTCTGGCAATTGAACTTAAATTTAGTTTTATAAGTGACATTTCTAATAGTAAAATCCCTTCCTGTGTCCATATATTGACAAAAGTTACACATGCAGCATTTCAGCATTCCACTCCTTAAATTGGATACCGTTTTCTTTACTTCTAGAATGTTTTTTAAATTCAAACCCCTCCTGTATATTATACGGGGGGAGTTTTGAAGTCTACCAACAAAATCAGGGTCTCTCCTAATAACTTCCCAGTTCTTCCTCAAGATAGACAAAATCTCTCTGACATCACTGCTGAAGGGGGTAATCATACTAATCATGTGGTTAATGTCACTACCAACTGTAGAGTATTGTACTTCATTCCTGTTGGGTACACCGCTCAAAACTGGTTTATAAAAACCTTGTTTTCTTTTATTCTGAACTTCCTCCTGTATATCATAAATAAGGGAACTCAAATAACCTCTCTTTAGGAATATTTCCCTTAAAGTGTTACATTCATTAATAAAATCAGCGTTCTGTGAAACAATACTGACAGCCCTCACAAGTTATCCTTTGACTACGGATTTCTTCTGGTACCAAGGGTGGCTACTGCTAAAATGCAAAAAAGAATTTGAGTACATTGAGTTTCTGTAGATTTTGGCCAAATAGCATTTGTTAGCCAGATCCTTGCTAAGGTCTACATCCATCCAAATAAGCCACCCTGTAGGTATCAAAAGAATATGTAAATGACAAAAATTCCATAGTACTATTAAAATATGACACCAGATCATCTGCCTTCCACTTGTCCCCATCAAAAATTATGAAGTCATTGTCAAGGAAATGTGTGTTAAAATAAATTTTATCACAGATGTCAGGTTTATTAAACATAAGTTCACGCTCCCAGTAGGCCATGACAAGATTAGCGTAGCTGGCTCCACATGCGGAGCCCATTGCTATCCCTATCCTTTGTAAGAAGTACTTATTGTTGAAAGTGATGTAATAGTTGAACAAAATAATGTCCAACATCTCTTCTGTAAGTGCTACTTCATCAAGTGGGCCTCCCTTAAGCGCAACATGTAACTAATCCATTCAATGCCTTCAACGTGAGGTATTGATGAATAAAGATCTCTGACATCGATTGTTAAACAAAATCAAGTGTTCTTTGAATTCTAAGTTGTTAATTAAAATGACCATGAATCTTTACAGATGTGTTTTTCTTGAACTATGCATTTTTTGAGTACTTGCTTAACCCATTTCGCCCAGGTATATGTCAGACTATCTCTGGCATCCACTAGGGGTCGCATTAGGGGGTTATTCATATTCTTTTGGATCTTAGGGATCCTGAACAAAATATCTAGAGAAAGGTCTGGGTGGCCGTTAAGCAGTCTCACTTGCTTTAGTCTATCTGTACACTTAGGCATGAATAAATCCAGCAACATCTCCCTATTTCTTTTGATAATCTAGTCTCCATAATTCTCCAACACAGACCTACTGCAAGACAGTAAAACTATTTTTGTGATGGCTCAGTGATTTGAAAAGCAAGTTTATTTGCCTTTCAAATGTAGATGATGTTATTTACTTTGGAAGAACAAATGCACCAAGGATAACAACCCAGTCTTCCTGCAAATATAAACACTTTGTTAATTATGGTGAATTAATTTGTTACAGGAAAAATGAGAATAAACTCTCTGTCAAAAAGAAGTGTTGCTACTTTGTTTGGTGTTTTACATCAAATTCCAGTAAAACCATGGCTCATCCATTTTCCAGGAGTAAAATCATCCCTGGAATACTGAAATTTTTGCAAGCAGATGTAGATTGGTCCTCACTCCAAGTAAGCATTAAAATCCTTTAATTCTAACCAGAAATAGAGAAATGTCAGTGAAGTGAAGTGAAATTCAACTGAAAACCCGCAGGATACTATTTTTAGTTTTCTTTGATAGTTAATCTATTAAGAAGAATTTTTGCATCTATACTTTATAATTTGTATTTTATTGAAAATTTTCATAGGTACCCACAGTTATGCACATGGAATTCATAGACATGTTTTGCACACCTGCAAGTGCTATTTATTGTTGGAGGAGCTCACTGTGTGAAGCAACATACATAATAGGCAAGGGATAGTGCCTGCATGCAGAGCAAAGGACCACATAATAAAGAATAAAGTAGAGCTTCTACAATAACATGAAAAGTAACACCACAGAAGGATACAGCAGGAACAGCTCTACATCAGTGTGCATGGGTGACATGCATGGGTGATGTGAATGATTTCAAGGTTATGGCATGTTCGAGGCCGTGTGTATGCTGGTGTCTGCAATGCTGTGGCACATCACTACAGCCAGTGAGAGAAAGCCACAAGGCTATTAACAAAATTAGTTTACATTATTCATGATTTTCAAGCTAAAGGCTATGACATTGACATTCTTAAAGAACAGAAATATGAAACATTTGAAACTCGTGCTAACCTATGTAAACCCATTTTTTTGTGAATCACATATACATTCTCATCTGTACCCAGCAGACTCTTCCTTGGTGATGGTAGGTTGGAATATAAATCACAGTAATGAGAGTAATCATAGTAATAATACTTTAAATATTAATTAAAGACCATAGAAATATGAAAAAACGTAAGATGCACTCTCACTTG
The DNA here is from genome assembly GCF_019279795.1 of Protopterus annectens. Classification (NCBI taxonomy): domain Eukaryota; kingdom Metazoa; phylum Chordata; order Ceratodontiformes; family Protopteridae; genus Protopterus; species Protopterus annectens. Next base: position 1,105,310,839 of record NC_056729.1, on the reverse strand, counting down.
TAATCGACATACACATCTGATTCAGAATATTATTAACAAACATTGGTTATGTTAGATGGCTTGTTTCCCTGTAATATGAAAGAGTACCTAGATTTTGAAACTAATTTCAGCTACAGAACTGTACAGAATTTGAAAGAAAACATAGGTCATAAAGAACTGTGTACATACAAATTTTATAGCTATATCACACAGACAAATTTACACACAAGTAATAATTGTATTTTCTGTAAGTACATTTATTTAGAGAATACTTTTATACATTCTCTCACTAGAAACATTTTTTATTAAAGATCTTATGCAGATTGCAATATGAGAATTGTTGTGTATTTAGCACTATGTGGTAAAGTGTATTTTATACCAGTGCTTTGTTGTATTGTTACCAACTGTATGAAAGGAAAAACACGTAGAGTCAAAGGTACAAACAGCATGCAAAAAATTAATATGATTAAGTGCTTTTTGTCCTACTCACTGGTAGGACTTCTTCAGATAAAATAAGAGTATTACACCCAAGTTTAAATATGTATGATGTTAATACATAATCACGTCATTACAGCTTTCAGTTAATCAATTGTGTCCTTTACAATAAAAATGTGTAACACTCACTTAAAATGAAACTGGTCATGTTAATAATGTCACTTTGTCTCATTCTACCCTATGAAACATTCACGAAGTAACTCATTCATAAATGCACATTTTCAAATTTACACTGGAAATAAAAAATAATAATTAAACAATTACTATTTTCCATATGTATTACATCATCAACCCACTTTTTCTGACAACTGGACTAAACAACATATACATAAAAGATCAAATAAAATTCAAGCAGAAAGAAAATATCTATGCATATATGTAATGACATAGATATATACACATCTATAAAAATACATATAAATACACTCAACCACAAAATAAGAATCCTATTTCATTTTTAAAAACTTTTTAATTTAAGAATACATAGTAAGGAATACACTTCGTTAAGGCCTGGACAAAAACAAGCTCCAGTATGGAGTTGCCAACACAGTTCTAGGCGCTCTAACAATAATGAATCCGGGCCACCCCGCCCATCTTTTACCACTGAATCAATGGCCCTAAACTTGAGGTTATGATCAGGGTTTGCAAGAAGGTGTCTGGCCAGAGCATTCTCTGTAATATGGTTTTTCATGTGGTATAAATGCTCATAAATGTGTTCTCTTAATCTACGATCGTTTTTTCTGTTATAGAACGCGTGACATTTTTGGCATTCCACTATGTAAATAACAGATTTAGTCTGGCAATTGAACTTAAATTTAGTTTTATAAGTGACATTTCTAATAGTAAAATCCCTTCCTGTGTCCATATATTGACAAAAGTTACACATGCAGCATTTCAGCATTCCACTCCTTAAATTGGATACTGTTTTCTTTACTTCTAGAATGTTTTTTAAATTCAAACCCCTCCTGTATATTATACGGGGGGAGTTTTGAAGTCACCAACAAAATCAGGGTCTCTCCTAATAACTTCCCAGTTCTTCCTCAAGATAGACAAAATCTCTCTGACATCACTGCTGAAGGGGGTAATCATACTAATCATGTGGTTAATGTCACTACCAACTGTAGAGTATTGTACTTCATTCCTGTTGGGCACACCGCTCAAAATTGGTTTATAAAAACCTTGTTTTCTTTTATTCTGAACTTCCTCCTGTATATCATAAATAAGGGAACTCAGATAACCTCTCTTTAGGAATATTTCCCTTAAAGTGTTACATTCATTAATAAAATCAGCGTTCTGTGAAACAATACTGACAGCCCTCACAAGTTATCCTTTGACTACGGATTTCTTCTGGTACCAAGGGTGGCTACTGCTAAAATGCAAAAAAGAATTTGAGTACGTTGAGTTTCTGTAGATTTTGGCCAAATAGCATTTGTTAGCCAGATCCTTGCTAAGGTCTACATCCATCCAAATAAGCCACCCTGTAGGTATCAAAAGAATATGTAAATGACAAAAATACCATAGTACTATTAAAATATGACACCAGATCATCTGCCTTCCTCTTGTCCCCATCAAAAATTATGAAGTCATTGTCAAGGAAATGTGTGTTAAAATAAACTTTATCACAGATGTCAGGTTTATTAAACATAAGTTCACGCTCCCAGTAGGCCATGACAAGATTAGCGTAGCTGGCTCCACATGGGGAGCCCATTGCTATGCCTATCCTTTGTAAGAAGTACTTATTGTTGAAAGTGATGTAATAGTTGAACAAAATAATGTCCAACATCTCTTCTATAAGTGCTACTTCATCAAGTGGGCCTCCCTTAAGCGCAACATGTAACTAATCCATTCAATGCCTTCAACATGAGGTATTGATGAATAAAGATCTCTGACATCGATTGTTAAATAAAATCAAGTGTTCTTTGAATTCTAAGTTGTTAATTTGTGCCAAAAATGACCATGAATCTTTACAGATGTGTTTTTCTTGAACTATGTATTTTTTGAGTACTTGCTCAACCCATTTTGCCAGGTATATGTCAGACTATCTCTGGCGTCCACTATGGGTCGCATTAGGGGGTTATTCATATTCTTTTGGATCTTAGGGATCCTGAACAAAATATCTAGAGAAAGGTGTGGGTGGCCGTTAAGCAGTCTCACTTGCTTTAGTCTATCTGTATACTTAGGCATGAATAAATCCAGCAACATCTCCCTATTTCTTTTGATAATCTAGTCTCCATAATTCTCCAACACAGACCTACTGCAAGACAGTAAAACTATTTTTGTGGTGGCTCAGTGATTTGAAAAGCAAGTTTATTTGTCTTTCAAATGTAGATGATGTTATTTACTTTGGAAGAACAAATGCACCAAGGATAACAACCCAGTCTTCCTGCAAATATAAACACTTTGTTAATTATGGTGGTGAATTAATTTGTTACAGGAAAAAAGAGAATAAACTCTCTGTCAAAAAGAAGTGTTGCTACTTTGTTTGGTGTTTTACATCAAATTCCAGTAAAACCATGGTTCATCCATTTTCCAGGAGTAAAAGCATCCCTGGAATACTGAAATTTTTGCAAGCAGATGTAGATTGGTCCTCATTCCAAGTAAGCATTAAAATCCTTTAATTCTAACCAGAAATAGAGAAATGTCAGTGAAGTGAAATTCAACTGAAAACCCGCAGGATACTCTTTTTAGTTTTCTTTGATAGTTAATCTATTAAGAACAATTTTTGCATCTATACTTTATAACTTGTATTTTATTGAAAATTTTCATAGGTACCCACAGTTATGCATGCAGAGCAAAGGACCACATAATAAAGAATAAAGTAGAGCTTCTACAATAACATGAAAAGTAACACCACAGAAGGATACAGCAGGAACAGCTCTACATCAGCATGCATGGGTGACATGCATGGGTGATGTGAATGATGTCAAGGTTATGGCATGTTCGAGGCTGTGTGTATGCTGGTGTCTGCAATGCTGTGGCACATCACTACAGCCAGTGAGAGAAAGCCACAAGGCTATTAACAAAATTAGTTTACATTATTCATGATTTTCAAGCTAAAGGCTGTGACATTGACATTCTTAAAGAACAGAAATATGAAACATTTAAAACTCGTGCTAACCTATCTAAACCCATTTTTTTTCTGAATCACATATACATTCTCATCTGTACCCAGCAGACTCTTCCTCGGTGATGGTAGGTTGAAATATAAATCACAGTAATGAGAGTAATCATAGTAATAATACTTTAAATATTAATTATTGACACTAGAAATTTTAAAAATTAAGATGTACCCTCACTTGTAATCGACATACACATCTGATTCAGAATATTATTAAAAAACATTGGTTATGTTAGATGGTTTGTTTACCTGTAATATGAAAGAGTACCTAGATTTTGAAACTAATTTCAGCTACAGAAGAGTACAGAATTTGAAAGAAAACATAGGTCATAAAGAACTGAGTATATACAAATTTGATAGATATATCACACAGAAAAATTTGCACACTTAAGTAATAATTGTATTTTCTGTAAGTACATTTATTTAAAGAATACTTTCATACACCCTCTAACTAGAAACATTTTCTATTAAAGATCTTATGCAGATTGCAATATGAGAATTGTTGTGTATTTAGCACTATGTGGCAAAGTGTGTTTTCTACCAGTGCTTTGTTGTATCGTTACCAACTGTGTCTATGCACAGCTATAATTATTTTTGAAACTTAAGAGTAGCAGCATAACGGCCACCAGATACACTAATGTGGGTGTGAATAGCAAGGTGGCAATCCTGAGTATCATATAAATGGAGGGAAGATGTGAGTAAATAATAACACTGGAAAGAGGAGAACAAGCAGCAGAGGTAAATGAAGAAGGATAACCATGAAGCATGAATTATGTGATAGGGAGAAGGGTATTCTTGTGAGGTAGAGCCTTTTGTTTTCAAGAAATATAGATAGGGAAGATGTCAAGGGATGACTGTGATTTGGAGAAACAGGGAGAAGGACAAAATACGCAAACATGGAACTGAGACACAGACTGATAGAAGAACTAGAGAAATAAAATGTGGGAGGACAGTAGATGGGCATAAACATACAGATGGTGGATACTCAGTGGTAGGCGGTATTGGTCAATGGATAAGGACTAGAGAAGGGCACACAAGGAAGGGAACACACTGTGAAGTCCATAGGGTGGGCTACTTGCATGGCTGAATACCAAGCTGGGCCAGAGAGCAACAAACACAGTCATTACTCAGCTGAATAAAAAATTAATTGGCCAGTTGTTCCTCTGAAGGCTGGATGGATAGGGACTGCTGATTGAAAGTCTGTGGTACTCATGCCAAAAGTGCTCCAAAATGCCAATTTAGTCATGTAGCTAACAGCACACATTGACAGTGATCAACCAATACACCTCAAGCAAGGATAACTCTGGAGACTCCAGTGGTCCACTTCCAGGAGAGGACACATCACCCATTTTCTATAAGGCAGACTTGGAGGTCACTTCCAGAATGAGGACCACCATTCTTCACTTGAGAGGCAGACCTGCAAGCTCTGGTAACACACCATTGGATGCAACACCAGGTGAACACTAAGGTGAGCATGGTACTCCTGGTCTTCCATAGCTGGACCTGTAAGAGATTGATACACTGGGAAACATTATTTCACAACCATATGATAAAAACACAATTGCAGTTGTGCAGTGGACTGTGACAGAACACTGAAACACCTTCCTGCCTGGAGTGGTGCTGCTGCCTTCTAGTGTACCCAGTCATGTTAAGAAAATGCTCCTCAGCAGCTATAAAGCAAAGAAAAGCAAGTATCATTAAGAATATGTGCACAGCAGCTCACATACTAGAAGGCAGTGGCACTAATAAAGCAAAAAGTGACGGCTATACACCTCTGTCTCACTCTCCTGAACATCATCCTCCTTCTGGCAAACAGGTCTAGGTGGTGCCAACTCAAGTCATCAGTGCAGTAATGACACTTATTCCCTGAGTGAGTTATACTGGTGGTATCACTCAATGCCTGTCCAAGCTCATACCTGGCAGCCACTTTCTTCAAATGGCCAGCATAGTGGCCCAGCAGGTAGTCTTTAATCCCTGTGCAGGAAGTTATAGGATCATAGGAGATTACTAGGCTAATGGGCCCAGGGCCCTTACAAGTCTGGCCAAGTTCAAGAAAAATGAATGTCCTGCTTTTACCACTCCCAGAAGCAACCATGGTCCCTCACTAGGTCTATTTGAAGAGCAATATGGTAGCTCCTCAGAAGAGATGCATTGTTATGAAATTTCATACAGCATAGTGCTGCAGTCTGGTGTGACAGACATACACATGCTGCATGCATGATCACTGAAGTCACATGCCTGTGCTAAACAGTACGTGCAAGGCATGCACTGATATGTCCACCATTTATCCATCCACAACCAACTGCTTTTCTGTTTTGCACATGGGGGTGGTGTGTCACATCAACAATGACCATAATCTAGAGTCAGTGTTCACACCACAGGTGGATTACACTACTGCTGTAGTTCTTCTACACCACACACACTTATACACACACACACACACTCACACCTATTGCCAATTTAGTGCCCAATCCACTTGCAGCAGTATGTATGGCTAGCGTAGTGCACACAGGAAGTCATTCACAGACATTGGTGTTATATGACTTCATATGTATTACTTGTGTGCTAAATGCCTGATTCTTAGCACAATATAAGCACCACCACCATCTTGTACAACACAGTTCAAAACCATATAGTTAAGATACAGAGAGATCTGAGTAAAAGCTATATGGATGTGGAGAATTACAGTGTTGAAGAAGCACTGTCTGGTAAAGTGTCTCATCTACAACTACAGACCCTTTTGTGGCTCTCTGGGAGAATGATCCACATGTGTTTTTGTTTGTGCAACGCGGACCCCTTCACACTTACATGTCACATTCGTTTTCTGGCTGTGTGGGAGAAGCAAGCTGTGAGCATAGGATGCTATGGGGGTTACATGCCCTATACGATGGGGAGTTCTGTGAACATATGTAAAAGTATGGGCACATTTTCATAAGGCAGGTTGATGTTGTGCATATCAGTAACTGTAGGAGTTAACCAGGTCCAAATAGCAGAAGGCTATGATCGTAATTATGTGTATGCCGCAGTATAGTGTACACACACTGAATACTATGTTTTGTTCTTAGGTGTACAGATACTGGCATGGTCAACCATGGGACATAGTGCCGTGTACGGGCCATCTGTACAGCTGGCATGTACCTCCTGGGCAAAGGAAGTGCAGATAACATTATAAGGACCACATTTGGCAGTGGCAGGTGCAGGATGTTAATGCTGTAGGCAGTCATTATAGGTCTATACAACAGGTCCATCAGGTGCAGAGGAGGGTTATCAGTATAAAAGGTGTGAGACACCGTGGCAGACAGGTCATCCCAACAGTGGATGGGCCACTAACACAGGAGTGGCTGACAGATGGAGGAGGTTTTGGTGTCACTCATCAGCAGGCGAAATCGGCCCTTCATAGTTGGGGGTGGCTTTGATATGTGTAAGTAGGCCTGATACCAACCAGCCATGTGTCAGTAGATGAAACACCAGGTTAGTAATGTCCATTACAGCCATATGTAGCAAATGCCACCACATTTTTGAATTGTGACCTTCATCATGACCATCTATTTATCTCTTCTTCCAGGAAAACTCTGTACTGCAAATGTACAACAAGGTACATATTCCAATGTAGTCTATAGTTATGTTTCTATGAGTACCAGTATGGATGTCACAGGGGGATATGAAGGCATGTGAGTGAGTCTGTCAGTGGTGTCATGTGTTTTCATACTTTCAAAGATTCAGCTTCTGGAGGGTACAACAAAACAGAAAAACATAAGGTTGATGCCAGCAGGGTATCTGTGAACAATGAGAATGCCAACATACAAGTGACATAATCAGATGAAACAATGGCATGAGCTGCAGAACTACAAAATGAGGGGTAACACAAACTCACCAGTACAGAGACCCCTGTAGAGGTAGTGATGATCAGCATGGCCTCACTGTAACATGACAAACATTCTATAGCTTCAAGTTCCACGCAGGTTCCACTTGTGTCCAGAGCCCACACTTTATCTTACATGTTGGCCATGTCTGAGGTGGGTACTCATATCCTAGAGAGTGGAGGTGAGGTATTGCTATGATTCCATCTCTGTCCTTGATATGTCTGTAAGATTTGGAATCAATCAATGGATGTACTGATCAGTGATCTAAACACACATGGCTGCTGGGTACAATATGGTGGAGATGGCGAGCGTGGTCCATGGCTTGCAAGAAGATATGCACCAACTGCAAACAAATGTGACGTATAGGCACATGGAGTGTACAGTTCTTCAGGTCACTGGTTAGAACTGTTGCTTCCATAGGTGCATCCTTGAGACACATTGCAAACACCATTTGATCTGCTTCCACATGGCAGTCCATGGCTGTGGGAGGGACAAGATCTGAGGTGCCAGCCCACAAGCCACCTGATGTCAAACCAAACACATCATTGGTAAGAAAGCATCAGTGTTACTTGTGGGAATAAGTGCTGCTTAATATATTTGTGGGCATTATCCAGGTCGCAGGCAACATCATTCATTGGACTCAGCAAATGGGATGCAGTATCAAGGTGCGATTGCTTGAGCCCATAAATCTGCTTCTTCCCTGCCATGGACCAGATCAAACCCCTACACATCAAGCCAACTCTGGTAATGTTTATACCATGTCAGACTAATTCCACCATTAGAAGATGGGATCCCTGACTCCCCATCACCTCAAAGATTATATGGTTACTGCATTCACCTCTCATAACCCTATCCCGTGTTATAGTATGTAGCTTTAATTGTGTCCCACCACCTGTACAAGTGATATGACTGTGCCTTGCCCACCCCCAAGCCTGTGTGAGTGTGGAGATGCAGTGATATCTGAAGCACAGTGTGGCCAGTCCGTGCACTGACCTGAATAGCCTGTGCATGTGTGATACTGCAGATCTCATTTTATTCTGTGATTTTTATGTCATGCCACTGTTGTGAACCAGACACCTACCCAGCTATGTCTCAACTGTGTTTCTGTTTCTGCATGGTCCTCTCTGACGCTCTATCTAAGTTACTTACTGCTGCAGAGACTTTGATGGGAGGTCAGCAATAATGTTCTCTTGCTGCTAAATATGCTTATGCAATACCATGTTGTGGAGCATGGCATGCACAGCAAATATATTGCTGCATATGCCTGGACCCCATCAGAAGTGCATGTTTGTTACTCCAAATACCTGCTCTACTGTATTCAGATTTCAGTGAGAGCTATATTATAGGGCATTTGCTACATAGTCTGAGGGCTGTCTCTCAGAATCATCAACTAGGATTCTAGACCATATTCAGCATCACCTGCAACATACAAAACACCTCACATAATATGTGGCCTGCTCCCAGAATTTGTGGCACCTGTGTATGCAAGCCTGTCTGTCTGATATGTGTGTGTGTGCAACTACCAACTAGGTGATCCTGTGGAAAGTACTCTTGTAGGAACCACTGATCAGAGTGTGTTTTATATATATATATGTATATATATATATATATATATATATATATATATATATATATATATATATATATATATAATGTATGCATATTATAAATAATGCCCTGGGTATTATATACCACCTGGCAGTTGAAAGTGTGGAAGTCCTTTCTGTTTATTTTATCATCTGGATCAGGTTGTGCTTTGATAGCAACATTGGTTTAATCTATGGTCCCCTGGACTCCAAGAATACAAGTTCCCTGAGATTCAATAAACTTAGTGTAGGCTTTGTGCTCAGCAAGACTGCACGGACAGCAACAATGACTACCAGGGGTAAAATACTGCAATGCCAGCAGTAATGACAAAATAAAGAAAAGTGTGCTCTGTGCATGTACACTGAAAAAATATTTGAAAAGTGAAATAATGATTGGGGAACATGTTAAATGGGAAGGGCAAATACAAGGAAACTTACACTGGGGCAGAAAAAATGTGCTGATGAAAATGGACACAATTGTGATTGACTGGAATAAATAAAGAGGAAGAGGGCATGGTAAATATGTCAATGTCCCCAAAACAGGCTATGTCAATGTAGGTACACTTCCAGCACAAGTCAGTATCATAATATTAAGCACATATGTAGCACAGTTTGTACTGATAATTACACCTCCTGAAGAAGTACATTATGATATAAATACACATTATAGTATATATGTGATGGTCAGAGAGGGTTACATATCAATGGAGGTGATTTTATGTGATATAAACATCTCTGACATGCTAACTGGAGAAGACATTCAACAAGGATAGCATATAAATTAGGGCTATGTGCATACTCTGAAGATAGGGAAGTAAATACTGTGGGAATAAATAGCCAGAGAATTGTTATGGCTAGGCTTGTATAGGCCCTAGGGCTGATAGCCTAGCAGCAACCTATAAACCTATGAACCTATATGAAAACTGACTTGCTTGAATATGACCGACATGTCACCATAACTCTCAACCAATCAGGGGCACATAGCAACAGACTCCTGGACAAATGTAGACAGAAACAGGGACAACCATGGACACTTTTACAATATTATGGCTGTTCATTTGTGACATTGACAGAATATGTGAGTGTAACTTATTATACATCTTTTGCAGGTGCAGATGTGTACAACTGTAATGATTGTCACTGTTCTATGAGTGGAACTAATCACACCTTCCTTAAAAATTACCAATTTTTGGATTGTTTAAGAGAGAGACAGTGTTAAAAGTAGAGTTGAAATTAGGGCCAGTCTTGGTCAGCTGATAGGTTTTCATGGCACATAAGCCACAATCCCCACCTGCAAGAATCAAATCCATGCCAACAATGTAGTCAATTAGCTGTGTATTTACTGGGTGCAACACAGAAAGACATATCACACTGGCATTTAGTAAAACACCTTGAAGGGAAGTCTATACTGTAAAGTTCTAATGGGTATACATCCCAAAGAATACTTGTGTATGTTTTACTGGATGTAGGGGCGCTCACTGTGCCAAATATGATACACTTCACTAAAGCATCCCTGGCTGACATAAGTATCGGCCATGCAGATAGGAATGCATACAAACCCCACACTATTATGAGTGGATTCCCTACACACAGCTGGTACTCCATGCATCTACCACATGTAATAACAATGGATATTGTCTGAAGCATCAGCAACTGATGTGTGAATTGAGAAGTGATCCATTATAATTAATGGTACAGCAGTATGTGAGAATTATGGCAATGCATCAACTATGCCCATATGCACACAACGTACAGCAGTGCAAAGTCAGGTGTCAATGATCAAGGAAGCTGTCACTCTAATATTGTACACATACCGAACAATACATGCCACACCCACTATAAGCACATGTCAAAACTCAGTCCATGTGACACACGATCACTGTCCCCCTGACATTGCCACTCAAAATGATATATAGCCATTAAATCCTGACATGCAACAACATGTGTTCATGCAAACTATCAGCTGGTAATACTTATGTGATGTAGTGGTACATCCATGATGCAGTACAGTCATGCTATAGCTGTACAGAGGTTACAATCACACTTCATAGGTTCATATGTTTATAGGAGAGTACTAGGATAATGGCCCAACAGCCTACATAAGCCTATCCAGATTTAACTCAAGTGTAACAATTTGTGAATGAAGCTCACAATGGTATGAGCCTGTGCTATGGTATGTGATACCTTCTGTCTCTGTTCATGAGGGTCATGGACACCATGCCAGAAGTAAATTTATGATAACACATCCATTGATCTAGGTTGTGCTTAAAGAGGGTCAGGGAAGGCCTTTGCTTTACATAAATGGAAAACTTGTTCCAGAGAAGGTGTCTCCAACATGATTTATTTATGACAGAGGCTAGGTTAAGATCCTTGGAATGACTGACCCTTGTGCAGATTGATTTATGAATGTGTAACATTTCCATCAGGGCCAGAATGGACACTGCCCTGTAGGCCAGACAAGATTTCCCCTTAGTACTCTGTAGGAGATAGAATACAGTGATAGGCGTTTCAATCTTATCATGTAGGATTTGTTTAGGAGGTGATGTCTATATTCTAATTAGGAGGGGTACTTGCTTTACAAAAGGGGATAATTATTAATTTTTTTCATTTAATTTCTCTCCCTGGTTAAGGCAACAGTAACTTGTGTGTGTTAATCCTTTCTGCAGTATATCTGTGTAGTTTGTGTATTCAGCAGTGATTGGCCCCAATTTGCAGTCATCTGCAAACTTGGTCAGACAAAGAATGTCTATGTTTGCATTGATTTCGGAGAAATAAGGACTGAGCAGGAAATAGCCTAGTACAGAGCAGTGTGGTATGCCCCTGATGACTGGCCTCTTGCTAGAGATAAATTTGCTCATTTTGACAGTATGTGTCCAGTTGGTGAGCCATTTGGCTATCCATCTGATGACACCGGAGTTTATGCCCAGTTGAGAGAGTGTCTCTATAATGCCTGAGTGGAGAATTGTGTCAAATGCCATGGCCAGGTCAAGTTAGGTGAGATGCAAAGTCTTTCCCTTATTCATAGCCTTGGTGACCTTCTTGAAGAAGTTAACCACATTTAACATACTTGATTTACACTTAACAAATCCGAATTGAGTTAGTTCCAGAGTCGGGAGATTGACTATGTCCTTGTTGATTAGGCCCATGATTAATATTTGCATGGGCTTACTGGTGACACTATTCAGGATTATGTGCCTATAATCCCCTGTGCATGTTGATGGTCACCTCTTGTGCAGAGGGATGAATCTGCTGTCCACCATTCTGCCAGAACATAGCCTGTCTGGAGGCTGTGGTTAAATATGGATTCAAGTGTGTCTGCTAGGTCAGGTTTGAAGTTATTTCAAAGGCAACCTGGGATGTTATCAGGGCCCATTGATGCCATGTTTCTAGCCTTAGAGAGGGCAGAGATGACCTGCTGTTTTGAGATATTAGGTTGAGGATTGGTGGCAGGCATACTTTGGGTGATGACCAGTGGGCACAGGGGGTTGAAGTTTCATCAAAATCTGTCAGCTAGCAGATTGTCTATTTCGTCTGGTTAAGTATGAGTAGTGTGATTCACAACCAGATCTGCAAATAGCCTGGTATTCCCCTTTAACTTTCAGACTTAGTTACAAAATGCTTTGTGACATTACCTCCAAATACAACATTGGGTATGTATCACATGCAACACAGTTGTACTGTTAACACATTTGTGCATCTCAACTTATTTCATGTCATTACATCAGTTGTACATCATATGACTATATGTTTATCTGTGGAAATATATGGGTGAGGGCCCTGACACCATATACGTACACATTACAAAAGTAGTGGATGCAGTTTATGCAGAACAGTTAATGACACAAATGCTGACAGTCCCCCAATGCTGCTTAAACATGAATAGCAACACCATTGTGCATACAATGAATTTCCCAAAGTTACAAGTGAATCTGAACATGTCATGTTGGTGTATATAGCAGCATTACAACATGTGGATGAACCCAGGTCTATGTGTCCATGTAATCAGTTGAATGTAATATTGCTATATATCAGATAACCTTTCCAGATGCTTGGTATATACATGCACACCTGTGCCCTACTGTAGCTGTCACTGTGATGATTGAACAACAACTGTGCAGAATGTAGAAATACTCTACTACAAGAACATATACCTTAATAAGGCAACAATATACATAGCATCATCCTATGTCAACAGTCCTCAGGGGGCATATTACTGCAGCTATAATGGAAGGAACATGTAACCAAATGTCAGCAGCGGCCATCAATACAGTACCTCAAATCACAGATTGTAATGCACTGTTGCAGGGCTACAGTACATCCACACCTCAGCATAGCACATGTGGATGACAACAACATTGATATGTGCAATCTTCAGAGGGTCATACGGCTTTCCCAGGCTAATGGTAAACAGCACATAAACTCCTAACCATTATAATACAATTTTAAAAATTAAAACATACTCCAGCTGTTTGCATCAATAAAGGCATAATTACACAATTGATTAAACAATTAAACAATTGAACACACAGTTACTTAAAGAAATATACAATTTTGTGCAATAAATAGAACCAGCACTCCCCTACCTATGTACCTACACCATAATTGTCCATTGTTACTGGACATAACCAATAACCTAAATAAAGTGCATTAGTATAAATAAATGAAAACTTGAAACCACATAAAAAATATGTTGATTAATAAATAATTGTATTGTATTTGATGTCATAAAATTCATAAAATACATAAATATTGCACTTGTATTAAAAATGTAATTGTTAAAAAGTAATTGTTAAAAAGTGTAATGATGGTTAAACTCACAGTATTATGTATAATATAATAATGACCAACAAATATGTGGGCAAGATATTTAGTATATTATTTGTTAAAGATAATGTGAGATGTATCCCCTGTTATACCCCTTTATAAGCTTTTTTAGGATCAAGGGACAACAATTTCAAAGCTGGCACTATAGATATATTATCATTGAGACCCTTACAACCACATGCATCCAGTTTTAGTTGCCATATCATCTCCCTGTATGCAAGTCTAGTTTCCCAATCGTCACCTCTATCCAAGGGTTCCACTAATTCCATTTAATTGTTTAATCAATTGTGTAATTATGCTTAACCAGTTCACTGTGAGTATATAAAAAGGAGTGTACACATTTTTACGTTGATTCTGAAGAGGTCTCCGGTGAGGAGATGAAAGCGCTTAATCGTTATACCTGTGTTTGTTCGTTTTTGGAATAAATCTATTTTTACTGTGCTTTGGGCTTCGTGTGGCTATTGGATTTTGGAATTATTGGTGGTATATATACATATATGGACTGCCTTTATTGATGCAAACAGCTGGAGTATGTTTTAGTTTTTGTGTTTTTCACACAATTTTAAAAATTGCTATATCTATGTGATGGAAGATATTAGGTGTATGTGTGTATGTGTTTGATTTTATTGCAGACTGCCCCTGTCCAGATGTGATATGTGCACCACCCTATGACAGAATTAGCCATCACGCATCCAGTGGTCTGGAAATGGCTTGCACAGGGTAACAAAGGGTTCTGCTTCACAATCCTCAGTGTTCCACATCAAGGATGTCTGTACAGAGGGAACAGGGTACATTGCTTTCATGGCGCCATGTAAAATGTTTTCCTGAGTGGGAGTCAAATAAAAAGAGATCCAAAACATCATACAATGACTGTTATACACCACCAACTACACACACACACACACACACACACACACACACACACACACACACACACACACACACACACACACACACGTTAATTGATATCAGATGCACACACAGCAGCTGTGTAGGTATACAAGCTGGATTTCATACAACATAAGAGTAATACCACCACAGTTGTCTGACTTTAACAGTGACAAAGTGCACTTTAAAGAGGATGACATCATCATTGTCTACTGAGAAGAAGTTTTATAGGAGTGTGTGATATAGGTATGGACTCACATCCTGATACAATATTGTCTCCATACTGATAATTAAATGAACACACATACTCAAATTGACTGCTGAAAAATTAGAACCCTTGCCTATCTAGTTACACAAGATAGAGAATGCAGTACTAGCACCAACACAGATATCTGAGTTTAATACTGTCAGAGTGCACTTTATAGGGGATGACATCATCAGTGTATGCTGAGAACAAGATGTTTGAAGGATTGTGTGATATAGATGTGGACTCACATCCCAGTTTAAAATTGTCTCCAGACTGATAGTTGATGGAACAGACACACTCAAATGAATTGTTGGGAAATTAGAGTCAGTACCTATCTGGTTACACAAGGAAGAAAACACAGTGCAAGTTTGACTTTAACATTATCAAAGTGCACTTTATAGGGGATGACATCATCAGTGTATACTGAGAAGATGATGTTGGAGGATGTGTGATATAGATATGGACTCACATGCCAATGCAAAATTGTCTCTAGATTGATAGTTGAGTGGTCTCTCTCTCTCTCTCTCTCACACACACACACACACACACACACACACACACACACACACACACACACACACCAACGCTCACCCGCGCACACACATGCACACACACACACACACACACACACACACACACACACACACACACACGCACAGACACACACTAATACTTTCAAGTGGACTGATGTGACATTAGAACCCCTACCTAACTAGTTACCCAAGCAAGAGAACAGAGTACTTAACACTAGAATCAAGAAACAAGTCTGACTTTAATAGTATTAGACTGCACTTTATAGGAGATGACATCATTAGTGTATGCTGAGAAGATGAAGTGGGGAGGGCTGTATGAAATTGTTGTGGAGTCATCTACCAATGTAAAAGCATTTTCTGAATGATGCTTGAGAGAGGGCAGCAGGAGATGGAATCAAGTTCTTCTGAATACACACACACACACACACACACACACACACACACACACACCCACACACACGCACACACGCACACACACACACACACACACACACACACACACACACACACACACACACACACACACACACACACACACAGACACACACTAATACTTTCAAGTGGACTGATGTGACATTAGAACCCCTACCTAACTAGTTACCCAAGCAAGAGAACAGAGTACTTAACACTAGAATCAAGAAATAAGTCTGACTTTAATAGTATTAGACTGCACTTTATAGGAGATGACATCATTAGTGTATGCTGAGAAGATGAAGTGGGGAGGGCTGTATAAAATTGTTGTGGAGTCATCTACCAATGTAAAAGCATTTTCTGAATGATGCTTGAGAGAGGGCAGCAGGAGATGGAATCAAGTTCTTCTGAATACACACACACACACACACACACACACACACACACACACACACACACACACACACACACACACACACACACACACACACACAAGTTGACATGAGATTCGGTTCTCTACCTAACTACACAAGCTAAAGAACACAGCACTTAATGCTAGTGCCATGGCACAAGTCTGACATTAAATGTATTAGAGTGCACTTTATAGAGGATGACATCATCAGTGTATGGTGTTGGGAAATCTGTATGAAATTGCTGTAGAGTCATGTACCAGTGTAAAAGTATTTTCTGAATGATACTTGAGTGAGGGCATCAAGAGTTTAAGTCAAGGTCTTCTGACTCTGGACGCATGCAAACACACACACACACACACACACACACACACACACACACACACACACACACACACACACACACACACACACACACACTTTGAAAACAGCAGTACTGCAATGGTGGAGGTATGTGTCTTCATATTCAAATGAAATGATGCTCACATTAATAGAATTTAATGACAGTATCAATGTTATATGATCATGGATGATCAATGTCCAGTGTCAACATAAACCCATAACAAATATAACAATGCAGTTATTGTCCTTTACTTATGTAGTCTGTTTGGCAATGGCCCAGGTACTGATATATCACTTGCAAGTGCATTGTTATACTGCACACATAAATCTCAGAAAGTATGTTTTCAGTCAAGCATACATGCCCCTGCCCTTATGTTGTGTTTATGAATTCCTTGCCATGTAATGGAAAATAACAGCCCAGTAACCAGACTAAGCCAGACTAAATATTTCTTTACATAGTGCATTACCGAGAAATTGATTTGCGCAGATGATAGCAAAGTGTTAGCACATGCATGATTCGCATTTCATGAATTAAACTTGAACTTGTGAAGTAGTTTGCAAGATATATTATGGGAGAAATTGCTGACAGATACTGTTATGTTCATGGTGTAGTCTATCTTTGAAGTGTTGTGGCCAAAGTTTTATTACATTAATAAGTGTTGCCATTGCCTTTGTTTGCTCACCATTAAGCATCGAGCAAACACAGCTCCATGTTTAAGGTAGATGTAATTTGGTTCACCTTTTTTGTGCAAACAGCAAGTCATGTCTGTCAGCACTCTGGACTGCACTGAGTGTGGAAAATACACCTGCTGTTTAGCTGTGGTGCACTGTGTAAAAGCATTGAGTTTCTGGTAAGAGCACAGGTGAGCTAGTGTTAAAATTAAGAATACTCTCTTTTTTGCAAATGGTGTCAGGATGGCATTAGGATAGATCAGGACTGCAAATGTGACTATCAATGACTACACTAAAGTATGTGTCAAATTTTATCAGTAATGGCAATATCAATACAGTTATACAACTATTAGCTGTTTTGCAGGCCTCACTGCAGATTAAAAGTTAATTGTGTGTACAGCTTTCTAGAAATTACAATGGGTAGCACATCTTTTTAAATGATTATTATGATTCAGCAGATATACTCTTTGTTTGTGGACATATATCTTCAAAAGTATATGCAGTATGCTTCTTCACAGTATGGACAGTTTCCACATCACATTAGATGAACATTTCATCCATCACCTATACATAACACAAACAGAATCATACAACAGATTTTTAAACCTTGCACACTACAGGAGTACTGATACACTATTGAATCAAGGTAAAATGTTTGCATTATCCATCAGCAAAATTATTTCAGTATGCAGAAGCCATGATATGACCTGTACATCCATCACGCTAATAGATACAAACACATAAATAGGGGTGGGAGTGAAGGGATTAATGCAAGGGGATATGACCATACAGATAACAATGACTGGTGTAATGGCACATTCATGGACATGTTTTTGGTGCACTTGTATTATTAACCTGCCATGCTCTGTAGCATGAAGTGACTGATATAGGGGCAAAGAAGGCTTAGGAGAGAGATAGCAGGCTTATGACAAGGAGAGTAAGGTTAGATAAATATGTTATAGCTGCGGGGATGGATGTCACTTCAAATAATCATTTTTGCCAGTATTCAGTATATCTCCATTAGAACTCATAACTGTGGGAAATGTTAAGATGTGGGGGACTAAGCTTATCATACACATATAACATCACACTAAGAAATGGTGTGAAATGCATTTGGGATCAAACCCTTGATGTTACTGGCAAAAAAAATCTTCAATCAGTGATTTATGTCAGATAAATATGTTATAGCTGCGGTAATGGATGTCACTTCAAATAATCATTTTTGCCAGTATTCAGTATATCTCCATTAGAACTCATAACTGTGGGAAATGTTAAGATGTGGGGGACTAAGCTTATCATACACATATAACATCACACTAAGAAATGGTGTGAAATGCATTTGGGATCAAACCCTTGATGTTACTGGCAAAAAAAATCTTCAATCAGTGATTTATGTCAACACTCCATATAGGAAGTTGTGTTTTGTTACATTCAGCAGTCTAAAGAACTGGCTGAGTAAATGTTTCAAAGTACTGTCTTTACTCTGCTTTAACTCTGTGCTCCTTTAGTGCAGTGAGTTTAAGCAGCATTGCAAGGAGATATCTAGATGAGTGTGGGTGATGCAAAACTCACCATTTTTTTACATACAATGTGTAGAGGCATTCACTGCAGTTCAGCATTGGTGTGTGATGCCAAACTCTGTGCAAATGCAGAGGACAAAGCGTGAAGCCATTTCTGCCCATGTGTGTGCTATGTGATTCAATTTTTTGACCAGATTAAAGGTGTGAAAATGGGGTTGATGGGAAAGTGGTGAAATGGGGGGGAAGTGGGGCAAGTAGATGGAAGGACAAAGGGGAAGCAAAAAGGAATTTGCAGGAGGGAATTATGACAGAACCATAGATATTCACTATTTCAACAACATAATGTGAACATGTATAGAAAATTAGATGAAGTTGGACTGTTACCACAACATATGGGTGACAGCAACTCAATATTGTTGTCTAGCCAACTGGATTAAATCACAAGTGTGCCAAAAGCACATATATTCGAAGTGAAGAGCTATGTATGGGACAATTTTGTTGAACAGGTGCCCATTCTTTTGTATTTTAAGAAGAAAGGGATATTAGGAAAGAGACCTAGGATTGTCAGAATGAGGTAAGGTAGGTAAGGAAGCAGGTGCCGACAAATAGGCAAACAAAACAAACATAAAAATGGTGACAGACACAAAAGGTTTGGGGACACGATGATTGGGATAGGTAGTGGACATCAGAGGTGCATGCCTGTCAAGCATGGGAACAGTGAGAATCTAGTCCTTACAGGCATAACTGTCAACAATTCCCCCTCCTAAGTTCTCTGTGAGACTGCTTGATGTGGGAGTCTGTTTTCCATTCTATTGAGCAACTTCCACAGGCAGTTGATGCAGGCACTAATGCCAGTTTCTATGACATCACAGACCATCCCTGGCAGCTCCTGATTGGTGATGTAATTACCACCTTGAGCAATACTCCTGGAGGGTACCAGTGCACCAGCAGACAGGGGAATTCTACCTAATGTGGATAGACCAGGTAGTGCAGGGACTGCACAGGCAGTACTGCAAGGTTGCATCTCAGAGGTGATGGGTGTTGGTGTAAAGTTGGCAGGCTGAGCCACAGAGGTTGGCCTATGTCACTGTGCTGAAAAGAATTTTATTTGTTGTCAGAAATTATGATACCATAATGGTGTTTTTTCAATAAAAAAGAGAGACAGAGATAAGGGGTGGGGTGAGACAAAAAAGAGATGATTAGAACCATTATATGTCACATTCATGGTTTATTACAATAAATAAATAGTTTTATTATTATATTAGTTATACAGCTTTTCCAATCCCAAAAAGGATTGTGAATTGTTACTCATAATCCATGGAATATGCAGATATTCCATATATGCTTTTTAAGATACAACAATTTAAGTTAACAGCATGGCATTAAAGCCAACATTGATTGTTACAGTTAAAATTTAAAAATTATATTTGTTAAATGTGAAAGTATAGGTTACTTGTGAGAATTAAACACACCTACCCTGAATACAGTATTACACTTGCTTAATACAATTACCAAGAGCTACAGAAAAAAGGTATGCATGCTTGTTTTTACAGTTAAGATCTGCATGCTTACATTGCTGCTAATCTACAAAATCCTAATATATTTAATATAATCATGTTCATTTGTGGTACATAACATACCCCTTGCCTCTCTGAGTCTCTTCAATCTCTCAGCATGTGCCTCTCTGTTTGCTGAAATTTCCTGTGCAGCTGTAAAATAAATGAGAGAAAAAGATACATGAAAGCATTATGCATACCAGTCTTGGCTATCTACAGATTTCCATAACATTTAAAGTTGCTTTATCTGTATACTTGCACAAGAGTGGCATGTTTTGGCTGAACTTGTATCCTTACAGTTCCAGTCCAGTGTCTCTGCATCTTCCTCACTATTTTCTGGGTGGGTGATAGCTTATTATGCACTCTGGGAACCTGCACTAGCCCTATTCCATTCCCCTACCCTACCCCCATTCTCACCCACCCTTGATTTCCCTACATTTTATACCCACCCCTTGCAGCTTATTTATTTTCAAACACTCCCATCTCCATACATCCATTCAGCAACTAAACCCCACCCATCACTACACTAGCTCCACCTTAAAGCTTCACAACCTGCACCCTACTGCCCAGTCCACTACCCCTACCTTCTAGAACTCATAGTAAACCATATCACTAAAAATGTGCTACCTTCTCTCTAACCTGCTTCTAACATTATGTATCAGACTCCTAATCCACATCACCTCCCTAAACAATTCCCCAACCCTTGCAACTATTACAGACTGTACTCTTCTTCTACATTATGACAAGCCCACAAAAGCTTTAGTAACATATCAGCCAGCCTAATACAAAATAACATTATATATCTCTCAAAACTCAAAATCCTTCTAGACATGATCACTAGAAAACATAACTTCTACATAATAGTCAGCAATAATAGATCTACCTACTATCTCAAACATTACCTCTCCAAGTAACACACTCTATCTCTGTGTGGGGACATCCAGCCCAACCTGGATTCACTTCTGAATCTCAAAATACTGAAATGTTGAATTGCAGTATGTCGAGACCAGAATGTGAAAAATGCAGTTGTTCGAAAGTACACTTTAACGAATCTCAGTTTCCCAAATTCATGGTAAGTGTGGTGTGGTGTGTGCTTTATTATTTGCTGTCTCTTTAAAGGGCAGTATGGTCTGGGATTTCTACATGGTGGCCAATGTCCAGTTATGTACACAGATTCAGATAGATGTATACTTTTTAATGTTTTGGGTAGACATGTTTTAGTTTTTATTTTTGGGGGGAGTTTTAGGCGTAGGTTGGGGTAGGTAGATGAGAGTGTATGTGTGTTATTGCTGAAAGAGGTGACTTTTGTACATGTGTAGTGTGTGTGTGTGTGTGTGTGTGTGTGTGTGTGTGTGTGTGTGTGTGTGTGTGTGTGTGTGTATTATTAGTGACTGTTAGTATGACAGTGTGCAATGAGCGTGTAGGGCACGTGAAAGTAGGTTTGTATTTATTTTTTTGAGTTAGTGTGACCTTGGAGTTGGTATATATAAGTAGCAGGGGTGTGGGGGCACAGAGGGGGCTTGCCCCCCTGCAAAAACATATGCTCATGTTATCTGTTTTCAGTTTATAATTGTTTTTGTTTTCATGTTGGGGAGTGTTGTGTTTTTGTGTTTTGTGTTTTCTGGTGTTTTGATGTTTTGGTGTTGTGTGTTTTCATGTTGGTGCAGTTTTGACATTCTGGTTTTGACATACTGAAATTCGACATTTCAGTATTTCAGGATTCAGAAGTGAATCCCCCAACCCAGGGCCCCCAACTGCATCTTCCTCTGCTAAAAGTCTAAGTCCTAAAAATATTTTTCTAGCAACCCTAAACACATGTAGTATCTGTAACAAAACCACAGACTTTCATGCTTGGCTAAGTCATTACACCCTAGATATCCTAGTAATCACTGAACCTTGGCTAAAACTCCATATCCGTAATAATGAAATAACACCTCCAGACTATAATATACTTAGAAAAGACAGAACCAACAAAAAAGGTGGCGGAATAGCCTTAATCTATCTCAACACTATCACAATCACACCTTTCCCTAAAGAAATACCAACTTTTATCAAAGCTGAAATTCTAATCGGAACCGTATAAATAAACCAAACAAAACAAATATGCATTGTTGGTCTATATACCCCCCCCCCCCCGGGGCAAAACATCCAAACTCTGGAAGATATCCTTTCTTGGATATCAGAAAACATCAGTAACAAGACTATAATTATGGGAAATATCAATATTAACTGTCAGGAACTAATGACTGACTCCTCTACTAACACCATAAACCTCTACGGCTATACCTAGCTTGTTGCTGATGCCACCCATATTCAAAACAATACCCTAAGTGCAACTCTTGATTGAATACTTGTTTCTAATCCAGACAAATATTCTTCTCCGCACACTCTACCCAATACTCTTAGTGACCACCTACCCATATTCATATATAGATCCACACCACAAATTACAAGAACTTACACATACAAAACTACCAGAAATATTAGAAACTTTGACCAGGAAAAAATTAAAGAAATCCTGAAACACACTAACTGGAACCCACTTAAAACACTACCACTAGAAGTTGCCCTTGAATACCCTTCTGCACCAAAAGCATAAAAACTAACTATGCTCCCTGGCTAACAAAAAATACCAAACAACTTCTACAAGATAGAGATAAAGCATGGAAGGAATGGCACAATAAGAAATCTGATGCCAACCTATTCAAATATAAAGTGCTATGAAATGAAGTGAAAAAAATAGTGCACTTAGGCAAAAAAATATTTTCCAGTCAATTAGCAGACCAGACAAACAACCCAAAACTATTTTGGAAACACATCTCAAACTTGCTTACCCTGGGTTCTAAACAAACTCCATCACCATACTCAGACAAAACTCCCTCAGAGATAGCCAACCTGTTTAACTCTCATTTTATAGACAGCATAAGTAAACTGTTAACAAATCCCATCTCTATAACTATAGCACAAGTCCCATCTCTGATCCCCTCCACCCTTTTCTCAAGACTCCTGAAGAAACAAAAAAAACCCTTCACCTTCACAGGAAACCATTACTACATCTTCTATCCCATTTTCTCTTTAACCTGCCCCTACCTCTCTCATTCAAAAAACTTCTTCATAAACTAAAACCATGCTCCGTCTCCTCTGACAACCTCCCCTGAATACATAAAACTTGCAGCAGATGCCATAGCATATCCTGTTAGTATCCTTATAAATCGCTCCATAGCAGAGTTCATTGTCTCTGACCTCTGGAAATATCTATTACCACCCCTTTACATAATTAGGGCAACTCCATTGAACTATCCTATTATCCATTAGTCTACATCCTCTCTACTCTTTCCAAACTCCTGGAAAATTGCATACATAAGCAACTTCTGCACCACCTCATCCAAAACAAATTATTTACTCCTACCCAACATGGTTTTCGTCCATCACACACCACCACCACTGCTCTAATCTCCTTCAAGGAAACTGTGTCCAAATCCACTGATTCTGGTTATATCACTTCTGTCCTACTACTAAACCTATCAAAGGGATTTGGCACAGTGTCCCAAAACAAACTTCTCCATCAGCTATCCATTGTAGGCTGCATCCTACCATCCCTTCAGTGGTTCGCAAGCTACATATCCAACCGCCAACAATGCATCAAATGGTAAATAAATTATCCATTTATCAAACCAACATAACTGGAATACCACAAGGATCCATACTAGGATCTCTACTCTTCGGTGTTTTCACCAACAACCTTCACACCTATTGACCCCTTAGCTCCATTATCCAATATGTAGATGACACTACCATAATTTCCTCCTCTAATAACATAGAACATCTCCAGCAACTCAACCAAGCCACCTTCACCTCAATAGAGACATGGCTGAGAGAAGTCCAGCTACATCTAAGCCATAAAAAAACAAAACTCCTGCTTTTCTTGACAAAACCAATCTCATCTGACTTTAAAATATTCTCACAGGATAACACAGAAACTGAAACAGTTCCCACAGCTAAGGTACTAGGCGTAAGAATGGACAACAAACTTACTTTTGAACATCACATCTGCAATAGCATTAAAAAACACACATCAAACTAGAAACTCTCTATAGACAAAAAACTTTCTTGGATAGTTCCACCAGAGAAACCCTTGCCAGCACTTATTTGCTTCCCTTTCTCTTATATGCAGCCCTCTTATACACCAATTTACAATCTTCTCTTAAACACAAGCTCTAATCCTGCTACCACAAAACTGTCAATTTTGCCACGTTATTCCTATCGTTACCACCACTGCCTTGCTCTGAAAAAATAAACTGGCTCGAACTCACACATCACCTAAGCCTAGTACAGCTGTCTTCTGCACATAAAATAATATATACCCCCTGACAGCTGCCCATCTCTCAAATCTAATACCCTACATGCCTAAAAGAGCCATCCTTTCTGAAAACAATCAACTCCTAACAGTGTACATCCCAAACACAAAAGCTGGACAGTGCCTGTACTCTCATGACACCACCAGGCTCAGGAACTCTCTGTCAACAGACATTAGTTCAACTGAGAGCTCTAACAACTTCAAACACACCTCTGAATCAGCCTACATCCATAGTACTTCATGAGGAGTGCAACAAATATTTTGACTCCTTCCCACCCCACCTCTGTGCCCTGAACTTGCACCATCATTCCCATCTCCTACCATGTGTCCAAAGCTACTCCAACAATGGTACAAGTATTTTCCTGCCAATTCATGATATAGCATTTTACGACCAGTGAAGAGACACACAAAACTGTACAAACCACTTTTACTTGATGCTAGATGAAGAGACACATTGCCAAAGAGGAATGGAGTTTATGAAACAGCGATGATAATTTGCCATTTGCCATTAATTTGTGGTATATGTGCTGCTACATCTGGCCACACTTTGTCCACTGGTCAACAATGAAATGCTAAATGACTTGGCTATTAAGCCATGACTTTGGAGTGATCAATGAGATGACTCGGCACATATTATGTGTGGACTTGCACTGTGTTAAAAGTAATTTGTACAAGGTGGGATTCAAACCTATGTAAAAGAGACTGTATAAATTTCCACACAAGGGATTATTCCTCATTGGCACAGAAGAAGTGTTTTCCAATCATGGTCATGACAGATATACAGTTTAAAGAGGGACTGGCGCTATACTTCAGTTAAGCCTATATGTGTGTGTCATTACAAGGTCCTGTCTTACGCATTCTCAGGTGTGATGCAGGAGTACTGTCTGACAATATACTGGAAATGTATAAACGTGTATTACTTTATTAATAAATTTGTGATATATTCTGTTTTACAATTATACTTGAGTTATAGGAGGGGTGTCAATTATTGTCAGTAAAGTATGGTGTCCATCAGAGATATGCAATTGCATTTTTATTACATAATCATCATTGTGATAATAAACCAGTTACACACAATATATATATATATATATATATATATATATATATATATATATATATATATATATATAAAATGCCTAAAAAAGTATGTATATGCTCAATAAAGCTGCTATACATAATCACATTTTTTGGAAAAAAAAGTCAGTGGGACACTCTAACTAAAAAGTGGATTGAGCTGGATTGGAAGTGTTTTATCCTCCTTTGTTTTATGTCACATAGCACTATAACATCCAAACCTACAAATACACAAATAAAGTCTCTCAGTGATGCTGAAAATTAGGTCATCATCCAAGCTCTGAGGCAGCATGGAGCCTTCCTGTTTGAGACAGACGGGTAGAAATGTCTGCCAGAAAGGTGATTTGGAGCCAGTTAGTCTACGATGTGAAAACAGTTGGTGGTTGCGGCCACCGTTATGATCAGATGCGGCATCGGGCCACTTAAATGATTTCATTGACATGGCAGAGGGAGGCTGCAGTTGCCCAAGAACAGCTGGCTGAGGAGGGCCCTCCAACTGAGCCACCACTGACAACAAATGAGGAGTTCTTGTCCATAGTTATAGATCCTGACAGCTAAGGGGAGCCTGCACATCATGTACTTGATGTCGGTGCTGATGCAGCTCGGAGGCCAAGTGTGCCCGAGGAGCAGATCCCAGGTAATCTTACATATGGCAACATTATATTGTCTTGCACACTAAAAAATAATTTTGCTGCTAGTGCTTGTGATACATGTTTTCTCTCTCTGTACCTATTGATAAGTCAATGCAGTTATACACAAGAGTTGTTCAGTAGACAAAGGTGAGGGTGGACATCTCAGACAAGTTTCAGTTAGAGATAATTCTTATAGGGCATATAGGCAATTGTGTATTCACTGTCCCTGTGATACTCCCATTGTGATGATTATTTGCCATCCTTTCACTGCTTCATTTCCTCCAAACCCATCCTCCTTGCAAAGTGTTGGGGCATCTGCACATGGTAAGCAAATTTTTTGTTTTTGTTCTTGATATATGTATATATATATACATATATATATATATGTATATGTATATATATATATATACACACACACACACACACATATATATGTATATACATATATATATATATATATATATATATATATATATATATATACACATATATATATATATATATATATATATATATATATATATATATATATATATATGAAACGCAAATCCAAACTGGCAAAACCGAAACAAGAAAAGAAAATGAACAGGCAATGGAATATCCAACTGTTTATTGTACGTAAGTGCTTTCACTGAACAAAATACTTCAGCTTCTTCAGACAAGCAAAAACTATTCACTTCCCAGTCTGAAAACCTAACACAAACCTGCTGAGCCAATGGGCTGGGCCAGCCCAAGTACATGATGTCATGCAGCATTAAACATTTAAAGCGACATTAACTAACTAAACCATGTTGCCCAAATGATAGTCTTAAGCATCTAACAAAGGTTAATAAAAAAGTTTACCATTTCCAACCCAAGACAAAAAATGAATACAAATACAATTGGGATGGTAAATGATGCTTAAAATAGACCATTGTTATATAAAAAATAAAAAATAATGATAATAAATAAAGTATATAAAATAAAAGATAAAAAAAATCTACTAATTTTTAACTTTTGCTGTGTCCTATATGAATTCTTGCAGTGTATTGTAAATTTGCATTTTCAATGTTCTTACTGTGTCTACATTCTATTGTAAATATGCATTTTACAATGTTCTTACTGTGTGTACATTCTATTGTAAATTTGAATTTGCAGTGTCTTACTTTCTTTTCTTGCTGTGTGTATTATCTTTTGTATTCTTCTTAAACATTGTATTGGTTGTACTTCCTTTGGAGCTTTTCTCCCCGGGCCTCCACTGAAAATGGGTTCTTCTTGGCCCAGTGGACTTCCCCGGTAATCAAAATGAAATAAAATAAAATAAATAAATAAGTGTGTACTGTGTAAATGTGTAGCATTGAAATATATTATGTTATGCTATTAAATTGAGTTACATTATGTTAATGTAAAAAACTAACATGTAAATACATCATACAAGACTCGTACGCCCTGCCTTATGGTGTTATACATGTAAAAACATATAAAACCATAGAAAGTCTTACACATAAACAAATATAAAAAAAGAAGAAAAGTCAGTTAGATGTTTTAAACATTTTTGTGTGAAACAAACAAGCTGCCACCCATATCTTGCCAGGGCTTTAAGCTTCAACAAGCTCTTGATAGATAAGGCTTCATTTAACCCTGGAAAAGAGTAAACAGCAGTTGCAATTTGCCATTCCACTTCAGCGTCTTCTAATTTGAGTTCCCAGGGCCCCCCTCTTTTGTTAATTTCTACTTGTAAAATCACAAAGCAAGTTTATTGAGGTCAAAAAGAAAAAAACTATTGAGAGACTTCAACGATTACTCCAAAAGATGTGCTTATCCACCACCTCCCCTTGCTGGTAATTCACCTCTGAGTAATAATAGCAATGCTCAGTTGGACCATTTGGGCCACAATGACAACGCCAATGGCAATGCCATGGCCAATAATGACATTGCAGACATAGTTCAACCTATTCGTCGCAGTGAAAGAATTAAAAATAATCAACAACCTCATGCAGCCCAACATTCAGGACAACAGCATGAAATACCTTTGAATGTTAATTTCCACCAGGATTTTTGGGAGCCCAGTGGGCCACAAACCCTTCATTCGAACAAACCTACCAACAACATGAGACAGCCCCAGAACAGGAAATGCTACAACAGGAAGAGGAGATGAGTTCGGAATCTCCTAACATCCTTTCCAGTTCTGAAGGGGACTTTAGAATCTATAATTTTAGTTCCCTGCATATTGAGAAAGCTATGGTGGACTTTTTTCAAAAGGCTTAACATTTGTACCTGATAGGAGGGCCAGTATGGTCAAACTTATCATTGACTTAAAACTTTTTGTTCGTAAACTTAATCTATGATTACTCATGGGTGCCAACTCACTTCTTACACAAGGTCTCAGGGTGTCCAGCCTCTTCAATCCTCCTATGCATGAATCTCTAGCACTCTTTGAGAAAACTTGTGAAATTGATTTTTGGAGAATGTTGACAAGCAATCATCATATCAGTAACATCCATAAAAATATCACTCGGGATTAATTTGTTTTCATCAATTTATTGAATATTTGTCAAGTGCGTGTCATGCAACCTGACAAAGGTGGAGGTTTAGTGTTCATGGATCAACATGACTACAACTGTAGGATGAACCTATGAACTCCTAGACTTGCTGGTACTGTTCTGTCTTCCTGCCCGGACGCCTCTTCTAAAGGAACCCCCCCTACTATATTACACCGCGTGGCTCCCAGGTTCTTAGCATCGACGGTGCGAATGCACAAACCTTAAACTTCCCATCTACTTACACTGAAAAGGACTCTAGGGAACCCCCCCCTACTATATTACACCACGTGGCTCCCAGGTTCTTGGCATCGACGGTGCGAATGCACAAACCTTAAACTTCCCATCTACTTACACTGAAAAGGACTCTAGGGTAAAGGATATACCCATATTTTTAGTGTACCTAACCAGGATAACGTTTTGCAGGCAGGAAAACAAACAGTACCTTACAAATCTACTGGCAACCAAACACTAGGCTGCCAAAACTACAGGTCTTTGCATCTTAGAAGGTGCTATTCTACACCCGACCTCCATACTTACATCTGGCTGCCTCTAAGGCCCTGCAAACTCCCGGCAGGTTTTCCTGATGTCAGGGAGTTTTCATATACCCCGCCAGTCTCCGCCATTTTTACTCCTAGACTTGCTGGTACTGTTCTGTCTTCCTGCCCGGACGCCTCTTCTAAAGGTACAAACAATTGCACAATCTGTCCTTATTTACTTTTAATACCATCTTTGCAGTTTGTATTTGAGTCGCCTCGCTAAAAGAGCGACTGACTATCCTAGGCTCTAATTGGGATGGCGTTGTTATAGGCGCTATAAGTTTAAACTAGTACTATCGTCAGAAAACTGTGTTTTACTCTGCACTGCATTGTTTCTGGTAGTGTTGGCGTTGTTATAGGCGCTATAAGTTTAAACTAGTTCTAACATCTGAAAACTGTGTTTTACTCTGCGCTGTATTGTTTTTTACTCTGCACTGTATTGTTTCTGGTAGTGTTGGCGTTGTTATAGGCGCTATAAGTTTAAACTAGTTCTAACATCTGAAAACTGTGTTTTACTCTGCGCTGTATTGTTCTTGTAGTGTTTATCACTTCCAGATTTAGCGACAGACTTCTCCACTTTTAAATAGTCATAACTAACTGGAATAGAAACGTATTCAATTTGCTACTGGCTTACTTGCATAGACTACTGAATGTGGCATAGCTGACTATTACTAGTGCTAATGTTAAGATTATTCTCAGTGTAGAGTGAACGACTAGCAGTCGCAAGATAAGTACGCCTATAGGTTACACGTGCAGATGATGATACTGGCGTTCCTTGCCTAATCCAAAGATACCAGATGTACTTGTTTGCTTCCAGTGTTTTATCAGGGCCAGGATGCTAACACAAATGTATTTTGCCTATGCACCAACTGTTTTTACAAGCTTAAAGTGAAGTTTGTTGTAGAAGTGTACTGCATACTGATATCTATACCTCTCCCCTACTGCCTACCTCTATCTAACTCTAGAGACAACAACCTGCTGCATATCACTGTCGTTTCTAATATCTAGCTACTGCATGTAATGTGTCATTTAAAAGTGTATCTCTCCTTTCTCTCATTCCAGGAACCCCCCCCTACTATATTACACCGCGTGGCTCCCAGGTTCTTGGCATCGACGGTGCGAATGCACAAACCTTAAACTTCCCATCTACTTACACTGAAAAGGACTCTAGGGTAAAGGATATACCCATATTTTTAGTGTACCTAACCAGGATAACGTTTTGCAGGCAGGAAAACAAACAGTACCTTACAAATCTACTGGCAACCAAACACTAGGCTGCCAAAACTCCAGGTCCTTGCATCTTAGAAGGTGCTATTCTACACCCGACCTCCAGACTTACATCTGGCTGCCTCTAAGGCCCTGCAAACTCCTGGCAGGTATTCCCCGCTCCGCTTCGCCCTCGCTCGGGCTCGCTCCGCGCCCCACCCTGCCCCCATATCCCACCCGCCCCCACTACCCCTAAATTTATAGTGATATCTAGCCCATCCCACCCTTTCTCCCTCCCAATTACGGCTGTCCTCCAATTTACAACTCCTCCTCCCTCACTCTTAGCCAACTCCCTAAAAATTTAGTAACCCCTCCTATCATCCTATCCCACAAGCTACCTCTCTCTCATTGTCATGGTCAAAACTATGTATTCTTTCATCTTTTCACTAACTTTACTTCTTCTTATCTCGTACCTTCTATCAAGATATGAACACCAAACACTCTTAGGAATCCCCTTTCCCAAGGCTCACACTACCACACACACACACACACTTTCCCCCTAACACAATAGTATCCTCTCTCCACCCTGCAAAAACACTAGGTCTCTTTAAAACTCATCTAACCCTTCACTACCCTAGCTCAACCAAAAATAAATCTCACCTCAAATTACTATGCAAACTCCATAGATTCCTAGAGCACCTAAAACAATGTATTACCCAGCATGGTGACATTCACCCGAATCCAGGCCCTACCACCAATCGAGATTCTGTCACTTCAACATTACCCCAAACTCCTACTAACTCCCTCCTCATCTTTCACCTCAACCTGAGAAGCATAAACAATAAAGTACATAGCTTACATGCTATGATAGCCACACACTCCCCGGATATCATGTGCTTATCAGAAACATGGCTCAAACCTGCCACAAAGGATGAAGAAATTCTTCCACCTGGCTATAATATCTTAAGGATGGATCGAATAACCAAAAGGGGTGGAGGAATAGCTGTAATGTTTAAGAACAGATTTAACATCATTATGAACCCATTGCATCCTCCCCAGGTCTCTAACATAGAACTTATTGCACTAAAGATTTGCATTAACACCCCAAAATGTATCAATCTTGTTGTAATCTATATTTCACCAGGGAAGAACCTTGAAAACCTAGAGCAAACTTTAAGTTGGTTAGCCACTAACTGCCCTCAAGAAACCATAGTACTAGGGGACTTCAATATTGACTGGTCCCACTGCTCCGCCAAGTCAAATCCCCATCCAATCAATCTATATGGCTTCTCCCAAAATATTACATCTCCTACTAGAATTGGTAATATTCAGCAAAAAGAGAGCACGATTGACTGGATTCTCACCAATAAAGATCCGAACAACTATACCGCTGGTACCCTCCCTAACGACCTTAGCGACCACCTTGTCACTTACATTTTAAAACACAAACTTTCTTGTACCAACCCGCCCTTATACAAACTTTTTAGAAATAGGAAAAAGTTCAACCCAGAACTATTCCTTGTGGAACTAAAATCCTGCAATTGGTCTATCCTAAATACTCTACCCCTAGCCGAGAGCGTGTCATACTTCAATGACACATTCCTAAACATTCTCCACTCTCATGCCCCTAATCGACAAATTAGAACCAAGGACCGCATAGCTCCCTGGTTAACAAGAGAAACCAAAGCAAAAATTAAACTCCGCGACCAGGCTTGGCACAAATGGAGAGCTACCAAAACTCCCCTAGACCGTATTATATTTCAACAGCTTAGAAACTCCACGAAATCTGACATAACTCGAGATAAAAAACAGTATTTCTGTCACCTCCAGGACAAACATCAGACTAACCCAAAAAAGTTCTGGGCTGGTTTTAATAACCTCCTCCATCCTGGTAAATCAACTACCCCAACCCCTGAGAATCTCACTGGTCAAGAACCAGAAGTAGTAGCCAACACCTTCAACACTTTTTTTACTGAGACCATCCAGTCCCTAGCCAATCATCTACCTACCTCTTCCCCCTCCTTAACTCTTCCTGATGACACACCTTCTCTCTCCTTTAACTTACAACCAGTTTCTACCTCCTACATTCGTACCCTATTAAAAAAACTGAAACCGTCCACCCTAGCGGCCGATCGCCTCCCAGCGGAATACCTACAAATATCGTCTGATGTCATTGCCTATCCTATATCAATCCTGATTAATAGATCTATAACTGAGGCCACCATCCCCCCCATTTGGAAAATTTCATACATCATTCCACTTCATAAGGGAGGCTCCTCCACAGAAACATCTAACTATAGACCCATCGCAATATTATCTCCAATAGCTAAAATTATGGAACGGTGTGTTCACAAACAACTCCTACACTACCTTACCCTCAATAATCTACTGTCTATAACCCAGCATGGCTTCCGCCCCCATCATAGTACTACCACTGCCCTCCTCTCCTTTGTCGACTCAGTCAATAGTAACCGTAACAAAAAACTAACATCCTCTGCTCTCTTTCTTGACCTATCGAAAGCTTTCGATATGGTTAACCACCAGCTATTACTACATACCCTACAAATCCTCCATCTTGACAACTTAGCCCTAAGCTGGTTTAAGGATTACCTCACTGGCAGGCAACAAGCAGTCCAATGGCAAAATAGTCTATCTCACCTGCTCTCAAACAACATTGGTGTTCCACAGGGCTCCATACTTGGTCCCCTTCTTTTCTCTGTTTTCATAAATGATCTTCACACAGTCATCCCCAGAGCCACCTGCATTCAATATGCAGATGACTCAACCCTGATATGCTCTGATCTGTCTCTTCAGAATCTCCAAGCAGCTACCCAACAATGTTTTGCCAAAGTTGAAAAATGGTTATCCGACCGGAAACTCATACTCAACCCGACTAAAACCAAGTTACTTCTATTTTTCCACACGTCCACCACTCCCCTACCGCAAGAACCACCACCTGATAATCCCAGGACCTTTTTTGTGGAATCCTTTAATGGCACCATCATTGAGCCCGTTCCCCATACCAAACTATTAGGTGTCACTATTGACCACAAGCTTAAATTCGACATGCACATTGCCCAAACCATTAAGTCAGTTAACAAGAAACTAGGCTCTATGTATAGAATCAAAAAGTTTCTTACTCCTCATGCTAAATTAGCCATTGCTCGTACCCATCTCCTTTCCACCCTACTATATGCCTCACCGATACTATCATTCCTCAACAAACGCGAGCTTAATAACCTCTCTACCATCTACCATCATATTGCCAGATTCGTAACAGGTACACCCTATCGTACCCACCATTGCCTCAACCTCAAGAAACTTGGCTGGTTGGAACTGCCCAATCTGCTTAAATTAAACCAACTCACCGAAGCATTCAAAATAATTAATCAACCAGAGAAAACCCCCTCGCTGAGCAAAATCCTGACCCCCTACACCAACTTAAGTAGCCTTCGATCCTCAAACAGTATTCAGATATTAACCATCAAATCTAATAACATGGGCGGCGATGCTCTTTATGCTAACTCCATTGGAAAGCAATGGAATTCCCTTCCCAACAACCTCAGGCTCATGACCTCACTCAATCTATTCAAAACTAATCTCAGAGAATTACTTAAGTCTCAATGGTTATGCCCATGTTCCAACCCTGATTAATTCCCACAGGTTTACTAGTACCTAATTTCTGTTCTACCTCTCAAGTTTTTATCTAGTATTTTACTACCTCCTCAGGTATCTATGTCATATGACCATCTCAACAAATGTTTACCAAACTATCATCTTGTATATTTAGATGTTGTTATTGTTTGATTTTATATTAATGTAGTTTCTTGTATCTAATTGTGAAGTTATACTTCTGTTAATTGTGGGAGCTTTTCTCCCCGGGCCTCTACTGAAAAAGGACATGTATCCAGCTAGACTAGCCCGGTCAACAAATGTAAAATAAAATAAAATAAATAAATAAAAATAAAACCTGGTCCTAGACAGTACAACATATGAAAAAGTCAGTCGTAACCAGATCAATAGAGCATACAAGTCTATCAATGGGATTCTTTCTGACTTGTTCCTGGAAGGTAGTATAGACATTGATACATACCATTATTTGTCTATGCCTGCTTCAGTTATTCCAACCTTTTTCGGAATCCCAAAGATACATAAAAATCTAACTAACCCACAGTTTAGACCTATTGTGGATGGTCGTGGTTCCATATCATATGCTTGTGCTAAATACGTTGACTCTAAGCTTAAACCAATACTCAGGTTGGAGCAACAAATTTGTCAGGACTCATGGCACTTTCTTAAGTCCATTAATAACTTGGACTTTAATGACAATTTAGTGTTTCTTACAGTGGACATTAAGGATTTATATACTGTAACCCCTCAACTAGTTGGTATTGAGTGGGTTAGGGTTTTTTTGCACATGAGAGGCATGGGTAACCAAGACGTGCATGTCATTGAAACTCTCCTTGAGATTGTACTACTTAACAATTTTCTGTTTTTTAACAATGAATTTTACCTCCAGACAAGTGGCGTTGCTATGGGAGCTGCATGTGGCAGCAGTTTTGCCAACACTGTCATAGCTTACTGGGAAAGGTCCTATTTGTTTAATTCCCCTACCTTTAAGAACAATGTGGTCTGGTGGTACACTAGGTACCAGGATGACATATTCTTTCTATGGAAGGGTGAAGTAAACTTGATAGATGAATTCATCAGTGAGATTAAAACTTATACTACCTTTTTGGATTTTACTTTCCAAATAAGCACAGACTACATTGATTTTTTGGATATCGATCTAGCAAAGGACCTTGTTAACCATAGATTTAGAACCACTATATACCGTAAGCCAACCTATTCCAATGCCTTTCTGCATTTTTCCACTTGTCACCCTTTACACTAGAAAAAAGCAGTGGTGAAGGGACAAGCAGTAAGGGCTGCCAGAATGGTTAGTGGCTTCAATGATTTCATTACTGAATGTGACTTGTTAAGATCCATGTTTAACAGAAGAGGGTATCCAATGGCCTTTGTGGCACTGTGTTTGAAGAAGTCATTAGTAAAAGGTCATCAGGCCACTTTACCCCCCTGTTACACAAAGGTTATAACATGCCAGACTCACACACTAACATTTTAGCATCTCCTGCTTCAACTAACATACAGGAGGGAGTCAAATCAACTACACTGTTAACAACTTACTCACTTGACTCTAGAGTTGTTAGAGAAATTGTCAACAAGAAGTGGACTTTTATTTTGGAAGATCCCCACCTTAGAAGTTCTTTAGGTTTGGCACCCCAACTAACTTTTAGGAGGGGCATAAACCTGAAAGGTTTGGTTGAAAGGTCGAAAAGGACTTCTAAATTTAATACAGGCATGACAAAATGTGGGAGATGCCATCAATGCAAGTTCATTAAATTAACTGACAGAGTAAAAATCAGAAATAAAGTATATCACATCCATGACAGATACACATGTGATTCTCTAGGGGTTGTTTATGGAGCTTTCTGTGATGGTTGCGATGCATTTTATATCGGGAAAACAGAGAGGAAATTAAAACAGAGGATTTATGAGCTCCAGTACAGCTTTATGAACAAAACTAGTACTAGTGCTTTAGCCAGACACACCCTTATTTTCCCAAGTCACAATTTCTTATTTGTGGTTTTACAACAAGTAGAACATAACAAAAGAGGGGGCCCTGAGAACTCAAATTAGAAGAGGCTGAAGTGGAATGGGAAATTGCAACTGCTGCTTACTGTTTTCCAGGCTTAAATGAAGCCTTATCTATCAAGAGCTTGTTGAAGCTTAAAGCCCTGGCAAGATAGGGGTGGAAGCTTGTTTGTTTCACACAAAAATGTTTAAAACATCTAACTGACTTTTCTTCTTTTTTTATATTTGTTTATGTGTAAGGGTGTACGAGTATTGTATGATGTATTTACATGTTAGTTTTTTACATTAACATAATGTAACTCAATTTAATAACATATAATATATTTCAATGCTACACATTTACACAGTACACACTTTATTTATTATCATTATTTTTTATTTTTTATGCAACAATGGTCTATTTTTAAGAATCATTTACCATCCCAGTTGTATTTGTATTTTGTCTTGGGTTGGAAATGGTAAACTTTTTTATTAACCTTTGTTAGATGCTTAAGACTATCATTTGGGCAACATGGTTTAGTTAGTTAATGTTGCTTTAAATGTTTAATGCTGCATGACATCATGTACTTGGGCTGGCCCAGCCCATTGGCTCAGCAGGTTTGTGTTAGGTTTTCAGACTGGGAAGTGAATAGTTTTTACTTGTCTGAAGAAGCTGAAGTATTTTGTTCAGTGAAAGCACTTACGTACAATAAACAGTTGGATATTCCATTGCCTGGTCATTTTCTTTTCTTTTTTTATATATATTTATCGTTTTATATATATATATATATATATATATATATATATATATATATATATAAATAAATATAATCTGTATGTGTGAGAAGTGTGTATTGAGTGTTTGCATTGCTGTAGCATTTGCAATTGTACAAACAGTGTTACTTTTTCTTCAGATAGTTGGGTTAGTATTAATGAAAGTAGTAATTTTGGGTACTTACGTATTATCGCAACCAGATTTTCACAGTCGAGAAATGCGCATACCTCCACAGATCTGAGTGCAGGAAACACTTACCACTGTTACTGTAATTCCTCAGAAGTGGCTAAAACCTATACATGACTGTTAGGAACAGGAGCAATTTAAGAAACCATCTCCCTGTCTTGTGTGCATTGCTTTGCAGATGCACGCCTGATTAAGAATGGCTGCTAATGTCCTGTTGCTTGCAGTCTTATTATCATCGCCTGAAAATTAAGCAGAGGAGATATACGGAAGAGCAGCTTCTCTGTTTTTAGTCAGTTCCGTCTTCCCATACCTATTCCTGATTAACTCAAGCATGCAGTGTTAACCAATGTGACTTCCCAGGGGAAGACCGGTAGTGGTTGTACTTTGCGGGTTACTTGGAGAAGTATGGCAGGAGTTAGAAAAAGATTCAAACTATGAAAATTAAATCCCCATAACAACAATTGCAAGTAATACTGTGATGTAAGAAATGTAACATTACACTGCTTTGTCTGGTTTACATTTTTGTGATGCAGAAGGGTGATCTACACCATTACGAGTAGGTCTCTAAGCAGACCTGTCAACAGTTTGAATCATTCTCATGACAGCAGCCATGATAATTGAAGCGTGCGTGTGTACTGCACGGCAAACAGGAAGAAGGCTTGCACAAGTGTGACTCTTCCTGAAAGTAAGGCAAACTGATTTCTAATCAGTAAGGATGTCAAACTAACACCTTATGGTGTTTCCCGCAATTGTTTTCATGCCAGCATGCCAATTTCGCAACCACGAAAATCTGGTTGCGATAATACATAAGTACCGAATTCTGTTCCTGTGTTTGTTGCTTATTATCACAGATGATCCTGACAGTGGAGGTTTGGGACTCCTACCACCTGATGTCAGAGTATTGGCAGGCTCTGATAATGATGGTGGCCAAACAAAGGCACAGTTGTGGGTGCAGAAGTTGAATCTGACACTGAGGTTGTGACGTACACATGCCCTGGATTTCCTTCATACACTGTCAGTTTGCCTACAGATGCCCATTCCACTGATCCCTCAGACAGTGGACAGATTGAGGATGACACAGTTGATCAGGGTAGTGTGGTTACAGTGGTTTCAGTGCCAATTGACTCTGTCCATACCCAAAGGGTGGGTAAGGTGCCACACAGAAGGGTTGGTAGAGGTGCATGGAGGAGGTCAGATGTCCACACTCCATCTGATGCTGGGATGTTATTACATGCTACTCTATGTATGTTTAGGGCCATCATGGAGGCTCATGTAAGTTCCAATAGGGCCACTGAGGACACACTTAGGGTTCTAGATGTGGCATAAGCTGACATGCATGGCTGCCTCCACTGTGTGGCCGATTCAATGGATCTGATGAATGCCATGATAGAACAGGCAGTGTCTGTGATGGAACATTTGCTGAGATGGGGACAACATCCATGTGACAGAAGGACCACAAAATTATCTCGTGTTAGCCAACATGGCATCCCTGATCCTACTGCCATAGTGGCACTACTTCCACTGCTCCATCAGTAGTTGAGCTGTCCACACCCAGACCTGGCCATAGTCATGAGGTGAGCTCATCCATCATACATTGCTCATGTTCAGGTAACACCACCACATTTCACCATGGGCATGGATGTGCCAGTGCAACTCCTAGCAGAGCCAGTTCTCATTGTTGGAGGCAATGATAATGAACTGATACCTCCGCCATGCATGGCTCATATCTGTCCAACATGCAAGGATGTAGTGTTAACACAAAGCTTGGCTGTGTT
The DNA here is from genome assembly GCF_019279795.1 of Protopterus annectens. Lineage (NCBI taxonomy): Eukaryota > Metazoa > Chordata > Ceratodontiformes > Protopteridae > Protopterus > Protopterus annectens. The sequence goes on along the minus strand of NC_056729.1, from coordinate 1,105,271,695 downwards.
CATGCAGGCACTCACACATACCATCTACATGAGGCATTAATGAGAGTTGCAGGTCATTCTGTCTCAGTGGCCATTTGATATTATCTACATTTCTGACTGCCTACATTTCTTACTCACACGCACTCACTACTCTATTGTCAGCCTTAGCCTCATGCCCCCACCCTATGCATAAGTGTGCCATCAAATAGTTTCTACCTTTTGATTCATGTCTAATACACAGTGTGGAAAGCTAAATGACTGCTTAACATATGTATTGATAATGTTATTTTGATATTTTTCTTATTTATTACAACATTTTAATGCTGTGATTCCTAGCTTGAAATCGTTGCTATGGCAGTCATGCCTATTGCTTCAGAGAATGCAGGGATAAGTAGAGTTTGGACTAATTTTTCTAAACTGAGTATTTTAGTTGCATGAGTCATGTTAGCTGATAAATTGCAGAAATATATATTATGTAACTAAGGCATGTCACATATTGATGTCATTTCTGGAAAACTCACACATATTCTACTTACGTACATTTTCAAGTAACAGTATGCAGGTATCTGCCATTCATTCATGTTCTGACACATTCTTTTTTTACAGGTTCAGCACTCACCTTGATAGTCTGTCAGTTATATCTGTTGTCATTCTGGGCTGACTCTGTCAAGCTGTACACAGCCATTGCATGGGTAAGTAAAAGTTGTGAGTGTTGCCTGGCATCAGTTTTACTGTATATTTGTGCATAGGATGAAAGGTGTATCCCTTAGGTGGTCAGTGTGTGTGCTATCTGTTGCTTCTTGGCCAGGGTGAGGGTAAATTGTGCACACCTACATCTACCTACTCCCACAGCAGCTGATGGTTCCCCCTCTGACTCTTTACCTTTGAGTGGCTGGGGTGACCATACCAGTAGTGATAGTGGAATGTTTACTCCTAGCCGTTGCTGTTCTTGTTGCAGCTGTTTTTGCAGGATGGTATTGTGTAGGATATCACATACTGTGATAATTTCAGCACAAGTACTGGGATCATACTGCAGAGCATCCCCTGATATATCTAGACTCCAAAACATTGACTTCAGCAGCCCAAACACATGCTCTAGGATGTTTCTTATTTGAGCACATGCCTCATTATAGCATTCCTCCATGGGTGTGTGTGCATTTCTGATGGGCATCATCAGCCATGGTTTGAATGCATACTCTGCATTCCCCAGTAAATTATCTTGTTGGATATCACCCTGGAAAACTTCTGGAAGAGCTGTGAGTTCTGCCAGATATGAGAGTCATGGCAACTGCTGGGGTTGCCAGCACGCACACATTACACATGACCTTTCTGTTAATGTAGACCCTGTCCTGTTCACCTGGTGGCGCTTTAATCTCAATGTGCATGCAGTCTATGACACCCAAGACTTCAAACTATCTGGTAGATTTCCTGCATAGTTCTAGCTCTGTCCTCAGGGGTATGGGGGAAATAGATGTAGTCACTGACATATTGTAGCTAGCATTCAGGAACTGGTGTAGGATCCTGGATGCTGATGCCTGTGACACCTGCAGTATGGCCCCAGTGGGTCCCTGAAATGTTTTGGAAGCTAATATTGTAAGTGCTACACCTAGTTGTTTCCACAAGTATTGGTTCCCCTCTGTTTGCCCTTGCTTTCAGGTGAGGAAGACAGAGGTTGCAGAGTTCTTGGAGGTTGTCTCTATCCACTCTGTAGTGCTCTACTTAATCCCACCTCATACAGAGTACGAACATTAAACAGGGTCTAAATACCATTCTCCTCCTTGCCTGAGGTCTATCAACAGCAGTAGCAGCACAGACCTGAGCCTGTTGCACATACACATGTAGAACAGCTGCAGCAGCCCCTAACATATTCTTTACCTCAAGTGTAGTTTCCATGGGTATATTTTAATAGGCTTTGGAATACAAGGGAAAGGCTACACTAAGTGAGCATGATTGCTTTATGCTTGTTGAGTAGTTCTGCCATCTTGGATTGGCTGATTAGCATACAGTTCAGCTGCTTATACTATAATTAGCATACCACAATGGTTAGTGTGTTTGCATGGCTCTACACATTGTGTAGAGCTGCTTACTGAATACAAATCATCAAGCTATCATTTTTAGCAAGCTGTGTAGGTTTTATTGAATCCTGCCTGTTATCTCACAGAATGCCTTTAAGGTGTTGCTTGTCTTCATTGGTGTTCTGGGGAATGAGATATGCCCCTCCACATTTTACAGGAGGAACTGGTTTAGTTTGCATGAGTCTGATGTCTGTGCAACATCTAATACATCTTTCACAGGCTACTGGAATATCCCACTAATGAAGACAGTTAATGCTACTATATAACTTTTTGTTCAGAGGAATAAGTATACCTTGCATCCCCTCAATTCCAACTGTAGATGACACAGCTAGTGTAGGTCCTTTACAGTATCCCTCTATACTCAGAAATGCTCTACTAACTGTTGCTTTGTCAGATGATGGTCATTCAGGTGCTCCCTGTACTTTCTGCTTTGGCAGTGGTCTACACAATGTGAAACATTGCAAGCTCTGAGTCTGTTGGCAGCTGCCAGCACATGCTTCTGTGCTACTGCCGCTGCACTTCCTATTATAGCTTCCATTATGTACACCACAATCATGGTTTTCTTTATAGATAAGTATAGTTGTGCAGTGCTGCTTTGTCTCTGAATCAGTCAGAATTTTGGTTTCATTCATTTGCATATTCTGTGTGCATCTTTTGTATGGGGTTCCTCATTTACATATCAATGTGCACTCATTTGCAAGTGCCTTTTATTCTATTTCTACCACTGCATTGTAATGTAATCAGTTTCTTTAAATCCGAGAAATAAAGGCAGAGAATGCAGTTAGATCACAACCAAAGGCAACTAAAAACAAATGTAAATACCACTTTTAAGTGAAAACAAACTGCTCCACTTTGGCTGAAGTACAAATCACTCACTACTAATGAACCAGGCTTTGCGAATGATTCACTGTTTAATAAAAAATATATAAGCACTTTTGTCTCAGATATAAATCCACAAGACTTCATCAGATACAGTGTAACAGAGAAACCAGGATTTTAAACCTTCTAAGGTCACATGACCAAATTGTGCCAAAAAATTAAAATAAGCATGCTCACTTTTAAAGTCAAGAATATACAAATTTTAAAACAATTTCAAATTGATTTTAAACACTTCAAGATCTTCAAATTAGTTAAAAGGTGGGTAAAACACTTTCCAAAATGTATAAAGTAAATGTGAAATATTGAATAAATGTTAGAAATGCATGATGGTTAATGTTGGTTGGCTTTAAGTAAACAAGAAAAAGAAATAACCCCATTCAAGCCTGGTGGACTTGCTAAATTCAAATGCAATTGCCAAGTAAGTTCTTTATTTTCTAGTGCGAGACCCCATAGACCTTCCCTGGTGATACATTGTCAATTGCTCTAGAATGACAAATGTAAAGTAGTGATGTGGATGGTGTTTAAAAAGTGCATTAGATTCACACTTCATTCTAATTTCATAAAGATGTATATAGACTCTATGTTTGAGCATCTGTTCAGTTTTGACAATGTAAAAACTGTTGCAAGATTGTCAAAGGGCCTCATAAATTACTCCTTTCATTGTGCAACTGTAGTTGTCTTGTATTTTAACAGAGGAATCATTGATTTTTACTTTGATATAACAAAAAATATTTTTACAATAATTGCAAGTGCCACACTGTTTCATGCCTTTCCATTTGCAAATGGAATAGTGTGGACTAGGTGCATTTACTAATGAAATCCTCATATAAAGTAGTCATGAGTGCGGCACGAAAAAATTGCTGTTTAAGTACTACCTTTTTCTGTGAAGTTGGGTGGGAACTGGTATAGTATAAGAAGGAGTTGGAAAAGGTGGGTTTCCTGAAGATCTTTGAAAGTAGTTTCTTGTTCATCCCATCTTTTTCAGTAAGACATCCAAATATGATATATGGTCAGTGCCAATGATGTAGGTAAATGCCAAAACAACTGGCCATATTGTTGAGGTATTCAAGAAAAACTGGAGTATGACCCACATCATCCTTCCATGTCACAATAATATCACCAAGGTACCTGATATAAAAGTACCATGAGTCTTTAAAAAGACTGTTAAAGATGATTTTCTCCTCCCATTCCAACATGACAATGTAGGCATATAAGGAACTGCATGCTGACCCAATGGCCAACCCCTTTTGTAGAAAGTGTTGGTTGTCAGAAATAATGTAATTAGTGTGTAGTTTGAGATGCAGCAATTCAACAAAGCGATTGATATTATCTTGGGAAAATTCTGTATGGTCATTTAATAATTCTGTGAACCATTGTAAACTAGTGTGGTGGGAGATAACTGTGAAAAAGGTCCTTGACATCAATTGCAAGAAAAACCATGTCAACTTTGAATTGTAAAACATCACACTTCCTAAGGAATTCCCATGAATCCTTGTATAGATGGTCAATGTTTTCGACCACCCCTTTTAAGTGGTGGTCTAGAAATTTAGCCAAGGAGGCCATAATCGATTGCCTAGCATCCACGATAGGCCTCATCAGTGGATCATTTTGATTTTTGTGGATCTTGGGAACTCCAAAAATGATAGGCACTACTAGATGCTTGATGCTTAGATATTCACATTCATCAAGAATTATTTGGCCTTGCAGTAGCATGCCTTGTAAAGCAGCAGAAATTCTGAAATATGTGATGGTGAGTTCATTTTTGGACAGCTGCTCATAGGTGTGTTCAAATAAAATGTTGTACATTTTGTGAGTATATTGCAAGTGGTCCATGAGGACAACCCCATCCCCTTTGTCAGGTTTCATAATCCAGACATTAGACGTCTAAAATTGTTTTTCAAATCCAACTCACATTTAGTCAAGTTGGATTTTTCTGAAGAGGGGTATCTATTGACATGGTATCTAAAATCAAGTTTGCACATTCTCTCAAAAAGAAGCAAAATGGGATGGAGTTGTGGAATGAATATACTATGGACTGTCAATGACTGGGTGTGTGCGGCTTCATTCCCAAACATAATGTCCAAATTCAACTTCCTGTTATACATTTTCAGATCGGTAAGAACTTCAGTAAGATTAGCTCCCCGACTGATGACAAAGGTGTAGCCTTTAGAACAAATGTCAGTGTGCATTTGTTGGATAATGTGAGAACTGAAGTTGTAAACATGAAAATCACCAGTTCCATTAGAGACTACATGACAGAGTTGAATGTCTTCAGTGGTAACCTTTTCTTGTATCAATAATTCCAATATGTTTTCTTCTGTCCAGTGTTTGACCAGGGTCAAGATTTGCATGGATATGGGTTTGTCCATTCCTGCATTGTTGCTGTTGGGTCTGCTGTTTCCCCTTGAGATGTGTGGATCTCCACAATAGGGAAATCTCTAAATGGCAAGACTCCATTGTAGATTAAATCTGGGTGCCTCCTCAGTTTGAAAATAATTTGGCAATATGTCCACATGTAACATTGTTAGTACCACCTCTATTGTCCCATTCTTGTGACTCAGGGGGTGGAGGGTACACTTGTTTGTTGAGGTAGTCCAATCTATGCCTTTCAAGTTTATGAAGTTTTCTATCCTTGATTTTAGCCAGTTGGGCATCAGTTGAGTGAAATATATGTGAGAGCTGTACTTTATACTGCTCATGATTAGTATGGTCTGCGATTAATTTGTCCAAAGCTGTAATATCACCGGTGAGTTCATCAATACGTTGAATATTGTGTTTGACAAAAAGCTACATAAGTTTGCACCCATGATGATTGAACATGTGGAGCAAGTCCATATGTAGTGGTGAATTAGGGACAAGACCTGTTGGGTATTTCCACAGTCTTGGGCCCTTAGGGACTCTGTTCTAATGCACTTCATTAAATACCTGTTCTCAAGCTGGAACTTCTGTACTTTAATAATTTATATTCAAAGACATCCAGGGATTCATTCAAGGAGTCAGCATTGGCAAGCAAAATATTAGTACTGGAACACCCCAAATTAAAATCTAAGGCTCTCTGTAACTACTCCTGAACTTTAGGTACTGTATGTATGTGAGAATGAGAGAGCAAGCAAGAGCTGTTATTACCTGTACTGTGCTGCTGCAAGCTGCTATTTGTAGCAGGCAGGACCCCTCTCAGTCTAACTGGGTTAAAAATGGGATAAACCTCCTTTTGTATGCTTCCCTGTAGATTCTCCTGTTGGGAGGGCATGGAATCAGTCCTTTGAGACAATTGTGGTAGTAGTGCTGTAAGATTCCCAATGGAATATTATATTTCTTTATGATCATAGTCCAGAAATAATGGTTGTGAGGTAATTGGACCACCTTTGGCCATGCCAAATGATGCAGACAATGAAACAAACTTGGAAAAAGGAACAACCAGAAAAAGAAAGGCACAGAATGTGGGTAAATCACAACCAAAGAAAACCAAAAACAAATGTAAATACCACTGTTAAGTGAAAACAAACTGTTCCACTTTGGGTGAAGTGCAAATCACTCACTATTAATGAACCAATTTTTGCGAAACATTTACTGTTTAATAAAACATTATAAGCGATTTGGTCTCAGATATAAATCCACAAGACTTCATCAGATATAATGTAACAGATAAATTAGGATTTAAACCTACTGAAGGTCACATGAGCAAACTGCACCAAAAAATTAAAAGAAACATGCTCACTTTTAAAGTCAAGAATATACAAATTTTAAAATGGGTTTAAAGCAATTTTAACATTGCAAGATCTTCTGGTTAATTAAAAGGTGGCTAAAGCACTTTCCAAAAATTTTCCTTGGCTGTATTCTAATAGATTTTGGAATATAAGACAAAAGGCTACACTAAGTGTGCATGATTGCTTTATACCTTGTTGAATAGCTCCACCATCTTGGATTGGTTGATTAGCATACAATTCAGTTCCTTAGACATTTTTAGCGAGCTGTGTAGAGTTTATTAAATCTTGCCTTTTGTCTCACCGAAGGCCTTTAAGGTGTTCCCTCTCTCCATTGGTGTTCTGGGGAATAAGATATGCCTCTCCACATTTTATAAGAATAACTGGTTTAGTTTGCATGAGTCTGATGTCTGTGTGATATGTAATATCCCTTCCACAGGTTATTGGAATCTCTCTCTAATGAAGACAGTTAATGCTACTATGTAACTTTTTGTTCACACGGGAATAAGTATACCTTGCATCCCCTCAATTCCACTTGTAGATGGCACAGCTAGTGTAGGTCCTTTATAGTATCCTTCTGCACTCAGAAATCCTTTACTAACTGTTGTTTTGTCAGGTGATGGTCAGTCAGGTGCTTCCTGTACTTTCTCCTTTGGCAGTGATCTACACAATGTGAAACATTGCAAGCTCTGAGCCTGATGGCAGCTGCCAGCACATGCTTCTGTGCTACTGCTGCTGCTGTTCCTAGTATAGCTTCTATTATGTACACCATAATCATGGCCTTCATTATGGATAAGTATAGTTGTGCAGTGCTGCCTTGTCTCTGAATCAGTCAACAATTTTGGTTTAATTCATTTGCTTATTCTGTTGGCTCTTTTGTATGGAGTTCCTCATTTACATATCAATGTGCACTCATTCGCATGTGCTGCTTATCCTGCTATTTCTACCACTGCATTGTAATGCAATTGGTGTCTTTGACTCACCCGTACCCTGCAAATGGCTGCTTCTTGTGCCATTTTAAGCTGTGCACTGCATTAACCCTCTTTGAATTCCAGCCTTACTTAAATATTGTGTATGTGACAGAAAATGACAAATGAAAGTCCTGATAGTAAAATGCCCTGTATTTAAGCATGTAAAAATTCAGAAAGGACAAAGCTGACTGCTATGACATATAATCAATTACAAACCCACTGTGGTCACTATACTATAGACTATATGGGGGTCCAAATGGAGAGATGATGAATCAGCAAACAAAGGAGAGAAGTATTGCTAGAACTGAATTTATCCTCAAGTCTTGGTGAGTACCTTAATGAGGTGGACCCTGTTTTTCAGAAAATCTCACTAAGATGGCATTGATATATAGACTGTATTTTATATAGCATAAATCATGGACAGGTTAAAAAATAAAAAAGATAGCTGGGTGCACAAGATGCAGGATAAAAAAGTGCCCCATCCTGCTAGGTGCACTGGTGCCAGAACTGGAAAAAAATGACAGTGTAGAATCTGCAAGACAAGGGAACATTCTTGCATCGGGGCTAGGCTAGTCTCAGGGAGGATGGCCCTCCTGTTGTAGAAGGAAGTAAAATCATAAAACCTGATAGGCTAAAAAAGAGACATAAAGATGATAGAGTTGACTATTCAGGATAAGATAGAAACTATATATTGTTACTATTATGCAAGAAGCCCAGAATTTCTAGACAGAAGGTATACAAAAAGATTAAGAGAGAAATTAAAGGAAAGGAAAATACTTGCACAAGAAAAGCTGATAAAAACTTCAAATAAAAAATGTGCTCATTAATGCAACAGATTTATGAAAACCATTATATAAACCAAGACACCTTGGTCTGTTTGAATAAGGAAGTGACTGAGGAAGTGTGAAAATATAAAGAACAAAAATCTAGAGATTTTTGAATGGTATAAAAAAGAAACATGGACATGGAAAAGAAAGAGAGATCTAATATGATGCAATATTTATGCAAAGAGAAAGTCAAATTAATCAATACAAAAAAGCATCCCCAAGGATATTTGAAGAGAAATACAGCCAAAGGTATCCAGAGATGGAAAATTTCACAAAACAAAAAAATAAGATCACAAAGAGGGAACATAGAACAGAAGAATAGTAAAGCAGAAGTTACAAAACAGAAGCTGACATTATGGAATGCCTGCGAAGTGAAGAATTTAGGGTAGAACGTCTAACACAGGTTATATCACAGCATGATGGAATGATTCCTGCAACTAAGGAGAAACAGGAGGAGCAGGAGACACCTGACAAAGGAATATGGGCATGGGAAAAAATTATTTAATATGGTGCAATATTTATGCAAAGGAGAAAGCAAAATTAATCAGAGCAAAAAAAGCAGCACCAAAGATATTTGAAGAAAAATACAGGCAAAGGCATCCAGATATGGAAACTTTTACAATACAAAAAGTAAGAAAACAAAGAGGAATAATAGAAAAGAGGATTAGTAATGGAGAAGTTAAAGAAATAGAAACTGAAGTTATGGATTACCTGTGAAGTGAAGGATTTAGAGTAGAAAATCTAACATCACAGCAGGATAGAGCAATGCATCCCCAAATTAAGGAGAAATCAGTGGAGTAGGAAACATCTGATTGGTTGCCATATGAACATACTTAGGAGCCTTCCATAGGAAACAAGCACAAAAGTCCAGTTGGAGTTGCACAGCAAGGGAAGGTAACTGTGGGAACTCTGACACAGTCAGTGTTGTGGAGTGATAGGCCAGTGAGTTCCCATATGAAAGAGGAATGAATGATCTACCATGACAGCAAACCAAACACATAAACACACAAAAACATACTTGGAGGCTCTAAATAAAAATCTGCCTAAGCAGCAGAGACCTCCAAAGCAGACACCCAAGCAACCGCTACCCCAAAACAAAACACGTGCAACACATAGCTCACAAAGCCAGTGAGCTGAACAGTCACAGCCCTTAAGGCTAAACAACACACCTGATACACTTGTAATAGGTGACTCTATCGTCAGGCACACTGATGTCTCGCTCACCAGGCTGAACAAGGAGAAGGTCACGGTGAGCTGTCTGTCGGGTGCTAGGATCCGCCACATAACACAAGCACTCAGGTCACTCCAAGGCAAGTACAAATATGACTCAGTCATTGTCCATGCTGGTGTGAATGACCTGAGACGTACCTCCCTGGACTACATGAAAAGAGACATAGAGGAGCTCTCAGAGCATGTAGCCCAGGCCGGTATAACCCTGACCTTGAGTAGCATCTTACCCTCACCAAGAGTGATGCCACAATATGAAGACAAGATGATCAATTTCAACAATTGGCTTAAGTATTGGTGTCATTCAAAGGGGATCCAATGCCTGTCAGCCTGGGATGACACGCTCGACAAGCCACGATATTTCACTTGGGACGGCTTGCACCTGTCACCCCTGGGCTTTTGGATATTGGCAAAGGCTCTTGCCACCCCCATAGTGCCTTTTTTAGGCAAGGCTCAAAAGACATAAGATACTAAGAGTAATGCAACTCAACGCCAGAAGTCTAAACCTCAAGATGCATGCACTCGAAACTCTCCTTAGCATGGAGAACATCGATATCTGTGCAGTAACAGAAACCTGATTCAAGGCTCCCAAGAGCACCCCAGCACTACTAGGTTATACCTCATACCATGCTTTTCGGCTCCAAAACTTGGACCGAACCACAAAAGGAGGGGGAGTATCAATATTCGTCAAAGATACCCACACCTCCAGGTTGGTGGCACAGCACGAAGCATCAGAGACTATCCACGTGCAACTAACAGTGGGTAAAACTGCCTTCCAGTTTATAGCCTGCTACAGACCACCCTCCCAAACCCAGGAACCCCACTCGGCCTTCCTGAGAACACTGTAAAATATGAAGGTCTCTCCAAACACCATTATATTGGGCGACTTCAACTACCCAAACATAGACTGGGAGCATTACTCTAGCTCCAACACCCTAGCCCAAAGGTTCCTAGAATTTATAAACTCAAATGCTATGGAACAACTTGTTAACACTCCCACAAGAGGAGAAAACATACTGGACCTGATCATCACCAACATGGGGGCTCTATGCTCCAGACCAGAAGTGTATCCCTCACTGGTAAGATCAGACCATAAACTAATCTCACTGGATTTTCACATCCCGACCCCACCCCCTGCCCAGAAAACCACAATGAAAAACTTCTCTAAAGCAAATTTCACACTCCTCAAAACCGAGGTGGAATCCTTCAAAGCCCCCGGGCCTGTGGAAAATATGGCCCAGACTGCAGAATCCTTTATAAACGCATTCTATGAACACCTTCAGGAATGCATGGATCATGCAATCCCAAATAAAACAAGAGACCCAATCCTCCAAAGGCAGGCGTCCTGTCTGGTGGAACCCAGCCATAAACAAAGTATACAATAGAAGGAGGAAGCTACTACATGATAGAGCAAAATCCCAAAAAGGGAAGGCATCTCTGATCAGTATTAGCAAAAAACTACGGGCATTCATAAAATCATCTAAGGCCAGCTTCGAGAGAAAAATTGCACAGGACACTAAGAATAATCACAAGGCTTTCTTTAGTTATGTTAGGAACCTGGGTGGGAATTCCCAGATATGCTCAGAATTAGTCCAAAATGACAAAAAATACACCGAACCCACAGACATTGCCAACATCCTAGCTGACAGGTTCAGTGCAAACTCTCCCCCCCCCACCAAAAGGGCAAATATCTATCCCAGCAGAGTGCTGCCCCCCTGACATCTCAGATGTTCAGGTAAGAGCCGCCCTCTCCAAAGCAAAAAAACACAGCATCAATGGGACCAGACGGTGTTCCGGGCTGCGTCCTACATGAACTCCAAGAAGAGCTAAACCCAAACATAAAACTACTGTTCAATCTCAGCCTTACTACAGGATATGTACCCAAAGAGTGGCGTACAGCAACAGTGGTCCCTCTCCACAAAGGTGGTGCCTCAACGGATCCTGGAAACTATCGCCCCATAAGCCTGACTAGCTTCGTCTGCAGCAACTGGAAAGACCCCAAAAGTACCTCACCAAGAGGATCAAAGGGCTCAAACAGATGCCATATGCTGCCCGGTTAAAGAAACTCCAGCTCTACTCAGTGGCATACCACCTGCTCAGAGGCGATCTGTGCCTGACGTATAAAGCCATGTCCAACCCGGAATTAATGGACATGCTGCACCTCAGAAAATCCAAATCCCATCGAGCTACGCACTCGGGAGACTTGAACCTCAGCACTGAAATAAATAGGACATGCTGGAGGGACAGATTCATAACCCAGAGGCTCCCTTCACTCTGGAATAAAATCCCAATCCAGGTTAGGCCGAGTCCCTCATTGACTCTCTTCAAGAGGAATCTTGATGAGTGGATGGGAGATCGTAGGTTTACCCTGGGTATCACTTCTGTGTCACTGTTAGACAGAGGCACAGTATACTAACCTCGAAAAAGGGCATAGCAAAATTCATTTAAAATGGGTGGCGAAAGCCAAACACACTCTGGCTAGGCTTATAAATGCCCTAGGGCAGATAGCCTAGTATGAACCTATGAACCTATGACACATGATGAAACTGAAGAGAATGAGGCATAGAAAGATGCTCTGGAACTTTCTGTAGAATGCCCACTGGAAATGGAGAACAAAGAATGTTCCTTCAGTTTAGAAGAAAATCATCTAATAGAGGAGTCATTTGATTTAATAGATATGGATAGACATATAAAGATCAGTGAAAGAAATAGACTACAAAAAGTCAATAAAACCTCCCAAAATTAGAAGATTGATAAAACAAATGAACACAGTAGTTAAAACTTTTCATAGAAATTCATGTGATATAACAAAAGTAAATAGAGTATATTACCGTGCAGCTAAATTAATAACAAATAAAGTCTTACCACAAATGCACAGGGCACTAAGGAAAAGAAAGGGGAGAAATCAAATGCCATCAAGGAAGTCTCAAATAGAGAAACTATAAAACAATTAAGACAAGAAGGGTCACTGTTAGAAGAATATAGAAGAGGGACCAGATCAACAAAATACACAGAAAGATAGATGCGAGAAAAGCAATGCAGTATCAGAATTGATCAGGATCTATTGTGCACTCTTGCAAATAATAAACTAAAAATATAAGCACAGGCAGAAAAACTTAGACGATATGCAGATAAATATAAAGGAAAAGTACAAAATAAGCAATTTACTGATGAACTAAAAACATTTTATAGACAATTGGGAAAGAAGGGAAAAGGAATTGAAACCACCAAAAAAAGAAAAAAATAATAAATTTTGGAGAAATATATATGAATATCCATAACAAAGGTGCTGAATGGATGGAAGTAAAAGAAGAATAAGAAGTTCAAATGTATGGGATATGAAATTGGATGAAGTAACAGCCAGAGAGATTGAAACAATATTAAGAAAAGCTCCTAAATGGAAAACCCCAGGCCTAGATGCAATAACTAACTGCTGGCTAAAAGTATTAACATCTTTACATGAAGCTTTAGCCATGAGTAAGAACTATTTATATGCACATCCCAAACAGACACCAACCTAGTTAACAACAGGAAAAACAATACTCCTACTTAAGAGTGAACCTGTAAGCTATGCTAAAACTTATAGATCAATAACTCACCTTCCAATGACATATAAACTACACACTGGAATTGATGCCAACAAAGTTTATAGTCTTTTAGAAGAAAACTCAATCATGTCAATAGAACAAAAGGATAACAAAAGAAAGTCATATAGAACAAATGATCATTGTTTATAATGGAGAACTGTAAAAAGGGGAAGAATCTAAGTATGACATGGATAGACTACAAAAAAGTATTTGACAGTATCCTACATAAAAGGGTGCTTAATAATGTATAAGATACACCCTACACTGATCGATTACATTACAGCAACCGTGAAACAGTGGCAACCACTTTGCAATTAAGCCATGATAAAAGAAAAAATATTATTACAGGGATAAAAATTCAAAGGGGGATATTCTAGGGTGACTCTTTGTCACCGCTGCTCTTTTGTCTTGCCCTTAACCCATTAAGCTGTCTACTTAACAGATTAGATCATGGCTACAATTTGGCTCACAGAAAACAACAAAGTGCAAAGACTTCTCATCCTCTTTTGTGGATGATTTAAAACTGCATAGTTCAACAGATGAGGAACTGAAAGCACAACTGCAAGTGGTCAAAGCTTTTTCAGATTAGGTTCATAGGTAGGTACTAGGCCATCTGCCTGAGGGCATTTATAAGCCTAGCCACAGTGTGTCAGCTTTCACCGACCCCATTGATTAATTAACTGAGCCTCTGTCAAGAAGAGCCAATGAAGTGATCCCAGGGGTGTATTTTCTGTTACCCATCCACTTGTCACGGTTTCTCTTGAAGAGTGTTAGTGAGGAGCTCTGCCTAATGTAGTTAGGAATTTTGTTCCAAAGCATGGGGAGTCTCTGTGACAGGAATCTATCCCTCCAGCATGTTATATTTATTGTTGTGGCGAGGTTTAGCTCAATAGAGCGAGTGGCTCTCAGTGATTTGGATTTCTTTAGGTGGAGCATGTCCATCAATTCTGAGTTGGACATGGCTTTGTAAGTCAGGCAGAGATCACCTCTGAGTAAGCAATATGCCACTGATTACAGCTGGAGTTTTTCCAGTCGGGCTGCATAGGACATATGTTTGAGACCAGTAATCCTCTTGGTGAGGTACTTTTGTGGTCTTTCCAGCTGTTGGAAGAGTCTTGTGAGGTACATCCCAAACAGGCATTGTACTCTATGATGGGTCTGATGAGTGACGAATAGAGGGGCACTATAACCTCTTTATTTCTAGATGCGAACCCTTTAGTAATTAGATGGGCTACATAGAAGGATTTCCTAACTACTTTGGCAATATGATTGTCAAAGGAGAGATTACTATCTACCCGGGTTCCCAGATCTCTTATTACCTCTTCTGTATTAAGGGGGCTGCCACCTATGTGGTAATCCATGGGTGTTTTGTTTTTCCCAAACGGGATGACTATGCATTTTTTGGCATTTAGCTTGAGACCATGACTTTGACACCAGGTGTTCATCTCAATAAGGCCCTTTTGGAGAATGTCAGTGTCAGCCCGAGAGTCAATTATGGCTCCCAGTTTGCTGTCATTGGCAACCTTGGTTAGCCATAGTCCTCCTATGTTTGCCTGTACTTCTGAGAAGTATATGCTGAACAGTAGAGGTCCCAGGACCGAGCCTAGTGGGACACCATTTGTGACTGGTTTAGAGTCGGATCTGGAGCCCATTATTCTTACTGTGTGAGTTCTGTCAGTAAGCCAGTTGGCAACCCATCTCGTGACGTAGGGGTTTATGTTCAGGCTTGTGAGTTTTTCTATAATTCCCGAGTGGGGAATGGTGTCAAAACCCTTGGTGAGGTCAAGGTAGGCTGTGTGAACTACCTTTCCCTCATCTATGGCCTTGGTGACTATTTCAAAGAAGTCAACCAGGTTTAGTAGGCATGATCTGCCCTTAACAAAGCCAAACTAGGTCAGGTCAAGTGTTTGGGAGGTTCCCAATGTCTTTGTTAATGAGTTCCATGATGATGTGCTCCATAGCCTTGCAGACCAGGCTAGTCTGCCAGGATGTTGACAATATCAGTGGGCTCAGTATATTTTGTGTTATTTTGCACTAGCTCAGAGCATATCTGCGAGTTGCCACTTAGATTCTTGACATAGCTAAAGAAGGCTTTGTGGTTATCTTTCAAATCCTTGGCTATTTTTCTTTTGAAGTTAGCCTTGGAGGAGTTTATGAGGGACCTTAGTTTCTTACTGATACTGATCAGGGATGTCTTTCCTTCTTGGGATTTGCTTTTTTTCTGAACTAGTTTCCTCCTTCTGTTGTATAGCCTGTTTATGGCAGGGGTCCACCAGACTGGTTTCCTTCTCTTAGGGGAGTGAGTCTTGGTTTTGCTAGGGATGGCATGATCCATGCATCCTTGTAGGTGCTCATAGATTGCATTTGTAAAAGTTTCTGCATCTTGGGCAGCGTTATCCTTTAGCGTGGGGGCTGTGAAACTTACCACCTCTGTCTTAAGTAAGGTGAAGCTTGCTTTAGAAATGTTTTTACTGTAATTTCCTTAGTTGGGGGTGGTGGTGGGGTGTGGACATCCATAGTGATTAGTTTATGGTCTGATCTAACCAGTGATGGGTTGACCTCTGGTGTGGAACACCTGTAGCCCATGTTGGTGATGACCAGGTCCAATATGTTTTCACCTCTGGTAGGGGAGTTTACCAGCTAATCCAGGGCATTTGAGTTGATAGATTCCAGGAAGTGCTGGACTTGGGAGTTTGTACTTGAGTAGTTTTCCCAGTTAATGGTAGGGTAATTGAAATTGCCCTATAACAGGGTGTTCGGTAGGACCTTCATGTTTGCCAGTGTCTCCAGAAAGGCGGAGTGGTGGTCCTGAGTCATGAAGGGTGATCTGTAGCAGGCCACAATTTGCATTCCAGATTTGCCTGATGTTAGTTGCACATGGATGATCTTGGAGGTATCATGCTGCACCACTAACCTGGAGGTGTAGGTATCCTTGATGAATATGGATACACCCCCTCCTTTTGTGTTTCGGTCCATGTTCTGTGGCCAAAATGTGTGGTATGAGTTGTAGCTTGGTAGTGCTGGGGTGCTCTGTGGAGCCTTAAACCAGGTTTTAGTTACTGCACAGATGTCGACGTTCTCCATACTGAGGAGTGCTTCGAGCGCATGCATTTTGAGATTTAAACTCCTGGCTCTGAGTAGCATAACCCTCATTTTTTTATTTGTGCTGTTTACAGAGGTGGGTTTGACTTTTGGGCCTTGCCTAAAAAAGGCACTATGGGGGCAGCAAGAGCCTTGGCCAGTATTCGAAAGCCTAGGGGTGACAGGTGCAAGCCATCTCTTGTGAAGCAATGAGGCCTGTCGAGCATGTCATCCCAGGCTGACAGATACTGGATCCCCTTTGAATGACAACAGAAGCTTAGCCAATTGTTGAAATTGATCATTTTTTCTTTATACTGTGGTATCATTCTTGGTGAGGGCAGGATGCTACACAGGGTCAGGGTCATACCTGCCTGGGCTACATGATCAGAGAGCTCTTCCATGTCTCTTTTCATGTAGTTTAGGGAGGTACATCTCAGGTCATTCAAACCAACATGAACAATGACAGAGTCATATTTGTACTTGTTCTGGAGTGACCTGAGTGCTTGTGTTATGTGGTGGATTCTGGCTCCCAACAGGCAGCTAACAGTAACCTTCTCCTTGTCCAGCCTAGTGAGTGGGACATCAGTGTGCCTGACTATAGAGTGGCCTATTACTAGTGTGTTAGGTATGTTATTTCACCTTAAGGGCTGTGATTTTGTGTTTTATGTGTTGTCTGGTTTGTGACGGGAGGTGCAGGTTTTTTGGGTGTCTACTTTGGAGGTCTGTGATGCTTTTGCAGGTTTTTATTTAGAGCCTTCGAGTATGATTTCTTGTATTTATGTGTATTTTTTACCAGTGCTGGTTTAGTATGTCTATGTGAGGCTGGAGGTGTGGTGCAAGTGTTAACCTTCTCCTCATTACTGCTTGTTCCAGTCGTGGGTGGAGAGAGCTTAGCCTCCAATTTAGCTATATAATTGCATCTCTCGCATATGTTAATGTTTTGTGGTAGGGGGAGAGGGTTGTCTGTGTACATGAGGCAGTTGTAACATTGCCTCAGGATACCCAGGTTCACCAGCTGGACTGGAGAGTATACCTCAAATTGCCCTTTGGTCATGTCTGAATAGTAGGGTGAGCTGCTTAGTCACTTGGTTGGTGAGGGGTGAATAATGAACCTTGCCCTTCAGGGCAATCAAGTGTCAGGATATATTAGTGCTTGCTATTAGGTCTGAGCAAGTGTTGGACTGTAGGATGCTTTTTAAGTGCTTAGGTTGAGAGTTAGACTACTTTCAAGGGAAAAACTGAAGAGGAGACTTGGTGGAGCTGGGATAAATTTAGTCCTAGCTAACCAGTGCTGACTGGATGTGTAAAACCGTGCAAACGTGGTTTTTACAGCAGGGAAGTGAAAGAGTTTAAAATTAGCCCAAAATGGCCCACAAACTACTAACTTCTGGGCTGGAACCACTCCTCCAGGGACAGATGGCTGCTCGAAGCTCCCTCTCTCACAGGTGAACAGAGAAACCTCCCTCTATCCAAGTAAGGTATGGGCAACTCAGAAAATTGTAACAGCCCTGAATTTAGCACTAGCCTGAAAACTGGACTATACTAACTTAGAAAGGTGGGAAACAAGGAAACATTTTTTTTTAAAAGGATAAGGCAAAAACAGTAAAAAAAATACACTTAAACCAGCTTTAAATGATTACAAACAGTAAAAAATAAACTTAAAACAGCTTTAGATAACTACAGGCAATAAGAAAAGGCTTTTAAACAAATTACCAAATTAACCAGTAAAAAAATCTCAAAACTGAGCCCTGTTCCTGTAGTCTACAATCAGACAAGTTCTAACTGCACACTCCTGCCACTAGGGTGCAGAGGAACCTTTTCCAAAAAAGAAGGCCTGGATTAGTGCTCAAGTTATACAAACAAAGCTAGATTCAGCAGGCCTGGATCTAGTCTATGCTACAGCAAACAAGGCACACGAATTTCAGTAAGAAACAGTTCAAATATGCAGGCACCATAAGCCTTTAACCAGAAATTCCCAGCTCAAAAGGGCAGAGTCCAGCCTCTCCTCCCACAAGAGTGCAGACCATGAACCTTCTTAATGTAAAATAACTGGCCTGAAGCCCAAGTGCTTAAACCAGAATTAACACACTTTTAGAATAACAGACACTGAGCCCTCAATCAGCAGTTCCCAACTTATAAGGATGTAAGCTACCTGTCCTGCCACAACAGTGCAGACTACAAACCTTCTTAATGTAAAACAACTGGTCTGAAACCCAAGTGCTTAAACCAAAAGGCTTAAAATGATAGTTACACCAAGCAGTAATAAATACAACGGAGTACTTTTAAGATGACGCAAAAGCAAAATAAAGTAGGAAGAAACACAAGTACAGTAAAAGTAGATGAAAAAAGTGCAATTTTTTTTTTGAGTGAGCAAATGACATGGGCCCAGGAGGAGTATCCAAATGCAAATTTACAAGAGGGGTGAGCAGTTTCAAAGCCACCAAGATTAACACCAAAACAAAAGCAGGGAGGGTGGGTGGGGAACTAACTGAAAAAAACAGAGCCCCGACTTCCAGCTAGATAGTATTCAATGCAACACAAATAAATAAATTTAAATGCTGTATTATTTGAAAAAAGTGCAGATAAAGATTTACTTAAATTCACTTATACGTCCAGTTGATTTGATTTCATGTAGGTCTTAGCTGGTCAAAGCTCAGAGTTTAAGCAGAAAATAATCCAAAATGTACCACTTATATAAGGCAGGAACTGAATAACAATGAAGTAAACTACCCCCACTTATCACTGACTATTCAAGAATTCTAACAAGCATTAACTGAAAAAACAGAGCCACAACTTCCAGCTAGATAGTATTCAATGCAACACAAATAAATAAATTTAAATGCAGTATTATTTGAAAAAAGTGCAGATACCCCCACTTATCACTGGCTATTCAAGAATTCTAACAAGCATTAACTGAAAAAACAGGGCCACAACTGCCAGCTAGATAGTATTCAATGCAACACAAATAAATCAATTTAAATGCTGTATTATTTGAAAAAGTGCAGATAAAGATTTACTTAAATTCACTTATACGTCCAGTTGATTTGATTTCATGTAGGTCTTAGCTGGCCAAAGCTCAGAGTTTAAGCAGAAAATAATCCAAAATGTACCACTTATATAAGGCAGGAACTGAATAACAATGAAGTAAACTACCCCCACTTATCACTGGCTATTCAAGAATTCTAGCAAGCATTAACTGAAAAAACAGAGCAACAACTTCCAGCTAGATAGTATTCAATGCAGCACAATAAATCAATTTAAATGATGTATTATTTGAAAAAAGTGCAGATACCCCCACTTATCACTGGCTATTCAAGAATTCTAACAAGCATTAACTGAAAAAACAGATCCACAACTTCCAGCTAGATAGTATTCAATGCAATGCAAATAAATCAATTTAAATGATGTATTATTTGAAAAAAGTGCAAATAAAGATTTACTTAAATTCACTTATACGTCCAGTTGATTTGATTTCATGTAGGTCTTAGCTGGCCAAAGCTTAGAGTTTAAGCAAAAAATAATCCAAAATGTACTACTTATATAAAGCAGGAACCGAATAACAATGAAGTAAACTACCCCCACTTATCACTGGCTATTCAAGAATTCTAACAAGCATTAACTGAAAAAACAGAGCCACAACTTCCAGCTAGATAGTATTCAATGCAACACAAATAAATCAATTTAAATGCTGTATTATTTGAAAAAGTACAGATAAAGATTTACTTAAATTCACTTATACTTGGTCTTGATAAATGTGTAAAAGCAACCTTTAAAGTAGGAAAGCTGCAGCACCAAGAAAACATAAGCCTGGGACAGGAATGTGATATAAAAGAACTTGAGCAAATACTTTGGAATTGATGAAGGATCAACAATAAAACATGAACAAATGTGAATAAAACTTTGTAAGAAATATTTCAGAAGACTAAAATTAATACTGAAAACAGCACTGACATCTAGGAACAAAGCCCAAGCTATAAACCAATTTGATCTTCCTATCCTAACTTACAGTTTTGGAGTGAATGACTGGCCAGAAAATGTATTGGATCAGTTGGACAGGAAAACAAAAAACAAGAAGGATGCTTCATGCTTATCAAATGATTTATAAAAAACATTGTACACCAAGACTATACATTCCCTGTTCTAATAGATGTATGAGCCTCCTCATAATTGATTACATGTATAGATATGCAATCATAGGACTGCATAAATATCTGCTGACCTAAAAAGACCCAAACATTGTGAAAGTTTTAAAACATCACAAGAATAAGTCTAAGATGACTTCCCTGCTTAGGTTACCAGAAGCATATCAGTGTCAAGTGGAATGGAAATTAAACCACAAGTAGATAAAGATCAGGCAGCAACTGACTGCACCAAAAACAAAATAAAAACAAAATAAAGAATATAAGGTGAAAGATCAGATGAGAAGGAAAGAAATGTGGAAAATACATAAATATAGTTGCTAGTATAGAAAAACTCTTGGAAGAACCTCATGTTGATCTGGCTCAAACATAGGAATGGTTAAGGAGAGGTGAGTTTAAACCAAAAGAAGAAAGGTTAATATTGGTGGCCCAAGATAGTGGACTACGTATATGTTGGTTTACAAAGTCCATTGAACATGTGGGAAAAACAGACAAATGTAGGTTCTATAAAACAGAATTGGAAACAGTCACACATCTTGTTGCTGGTTGTCATATACTAATGGCAGAAGGACTATAAACTGAAAAGCATAACAATGTGGCAAGACTGTTGCATTGGGAATTGTGCAAACCTGATAATAATGAAGTCACTGAAAAGCACTGGAAACATGAGCCGCAAAGCATTATAGAAAATGATGAAGTTTATATCACATGGGATCACCCATTTCCAGCAGTTCAAAAAATAGAAATAGAGAAAACCAACTATAGTAGCCCATGAAAAGAAGACAAAAGTAGCATTGATCATTGAAATTGCTACAACCAGTGACTACAGTGTCTTATGTACAGAGAGACACAAAGTTATAAAATTCCAGGATTTGAAGGTAGAAATGAAGGCAATGTGGAAGAAGGATACCTAGACAGTTCCAATAGTAGTAGAAGCAATGGCTCTTATAAAAAGAATGTACAATCGTACTTGGATATGTTACCAATACGTGTAACCGCATATGAATTGCAGAAGGAGTCATTACTGGGCACATTGTGGGTGCTGGGAAGAGCACTTCTGGCTAAAATCAAAGATTGAAAGAATACTAATTTCATAAACTTTAATCATAGTTTGACTTAGGAATGGGGTCCATTCCCATCATGGTATTAGAAACTCAAAAGACTTGGAGAACTTTAAAAAAGGGGTTTCATGGCTGAAAGGATAAAGATCTTAAGGGAAAATTCAACACCTTTCTGGCCAGAGATTCTTGTTGGTTCAGTGCTGATGATGTGCATCCACATGCTGGATGCCTTGAGTTCGAGCCCCAAATGAGAGCTAATATTATCCTTTTATTTCTATAAGGCTATACCATACCAAATGCATTGTTAGTGTTTTTCATGGGAGACAGATGAAACTAGATTTTCTTGTGATGACTCACATAGGCACAAAGCTAGTGCTTGAATTAGGCCATAGCACTGTTACCATAAGTAACCTTATATATGCTGCTATTTTTTTCAGTATTTAATGGTACATCATTGTGAAGGAATGTCCACTTTCCTTTTTCCTAAACTAATTTGTGGATTTGCCTGTTCAGTCAACACATTTCAAATATATTTTGCAGCTCCCTTGGTGGTAGTAGTGACTGCTGGAGGGTGGGGGGTGGAGACAAGGCCAGCCCTGTGTTTCTGCCTGATAGCTCTTTGATGCCCATGATGTAACAGAGGGTGACAATTTGGAATACTTTTTAGGCTGGAATAATAAATGTGCAAAATGTTAGCACATTGTACTTAACTTGCATCCATAAACATGACTATCATTCACCTTACTCACTCACTCGCTCACTGACTTACTCACTCACTCACTCACTCACTTTCTTCCTACTTCCCCTTGTGAAGCTCATGACTGCAGCAGAATAAACATGCAAGACCAAAATTCCTCTCTCACCAGCTACATATTACAGTTGTTCTAGGAAATCCCTAAGCATTTTAAGGCTAGCAAGGGACACAATCCTTGTATTGTTTCTTGGGCTCTGCCTTGGACTGGGATTTCTCTGAGTGGGCCATGCTTGGAAGAAGACCAATGGGAGTTTCTCAGAAGAAATCCTTATAAGGTGCAGGAACCACCTCAGCTAGCCCCTCTCAGTCCATTCCAAGGCTGTCGCTTATCATGAATTACTGTCAGGAAGCATAAGTGAAGCAACCCAGTAATGAAACGTCATTTTCATTTGTTCTGCTCACAGTCGTTTTCTTTCAGACACAAAGAGCAGCTTATGATCACACATGAGAATAGCAGTATAAACTGATCAGGAAATAAAAACTTTGATTAGTAACTCAATCTTCACCACCAAACAGTGAAATGGCATCCACAAGGCTGCAGTTCTTAGCTTTGTCAACATTTCATTGTCAGACTCACCGTTATTGCTACTCATTCACTAAATAATATGCTTCCCGGGTACTTAGAATTTTGCACTAAGGGAAGCTGGCCCCCAGTATTTAAAGAGAGTAGTCCATGATTCTATAGGACAGGACTATAGTCTTCTATTGTACAGGGTCTTAATGAAGCCAACTCCATTAGTAGCATTCTTAAAATGCGTTCTGCTAAGTTAGAAATATATTTTAATAGTAATATTCAGGGATGAATTTACATGAGCTAAGTTATTGATATCTTATTGTTTACATATTTATTATTTGTCCTGTTTATAAGGATTTGTGTTATTCAACATTATTTATATATTATGTGTATCTAGTACTGTTCCATTTCCCTGCTCAAGCTTATCTTGGCCCCCACCTGGTAAACCACACTCTTGTGCCACTAACTGAGCATGAGACATCTTGGCTGTAGTCAAGATTTGATCCTCTGCACGTGGGGACTGTGACATGGAATTATTTCTTTTTAAGGTACACTCTTATAGCATGTCACATACAATGCAAAACCTAATACATTTTTAATTTGAGTGGACATGCTGAGCAAACACATAAAAATCTTGCTTGTTCCTTGCACTGTATAGTGCCTAAATGTCCCTCATGGATCCTAGCCAGAATCTGTTTTCTTAGAAGTAGTGGTACAACTATCCCATTATCTTTAAATACTCAACCATGAATACAGTTCTGCAGCCCCTCCACTTTTGCAAAAATAAATTAACTCATTTTCATTAAAGTGAAATACTGCACATAGATTTCTCCTATGAAATGATGAGGTTAATGGAATGGAACACACTGCAGCTGTTTCTGCCTATGCAGGTATTTCTGATACTATTATAGAGAAAGAAGCTGGACATTTTTCTAAAACAGCTCATTTAAATGCTCACTTTGTTCCCTGTTGTAAATAAGGCATGTGTGCCTTAATCCTCTTCCTCCATCTGTTTAAGTGCAGTTTAAACTGTTTTGTATGAAGGTTAGAAGCGACAGCCTGTCAGATAAATTTACATGCAGCATGCCTAATGTTATAGGTATTAAATGCCTGGGAATTTGTAGGTAAATATGAGGTTGTTTGGACAAAATAAAGTAAAGCTGTGAAATATTATTTGTTGATTTTGTATTTTATATGGTATTATACCAATAGTTTTGTTAATATTATAACAAACGAAGGTAGCAAGGTGCAGTGAAACAGTTAATACTGACTGCCAATGGTATTTTTTTGTAGCCGCATAGGACAATCTTGTAATAACAAATTTGGATTTAAAAAGAAAATAGTGCAAAACCTGTTACAATTTTAGAAACAGTTATCTGCATTACATCAGATTCTGTATTTTTGTATCTGTATTTTAAGGCTAATAAGTGCTAATAAGTATCATTTTGTAGTCTGGAGTTTAATTATCTGAATCTCCCCATGCAAAACTGTATGAGGCTGAACAAGTCAATTAACCAGAAAGTGCTTCTGGTTCACCCCTTAAAATAAGCATTTGTGCCACTGTAGGGTTGCCAGCTAACAAACAAATAAAATAAACATAAAGGCACAGTTTTGATAGATGACTTGATTTATCTGTGCAGTCATCCTGCATAATACATGGGTACAATCAAAAAATGGTTCTCTTCTTGTAAAAAGAGTATTGTACAGCATATAGTCTAAACTTGTTCACAACAGGTGGACACTAATATCAATAAAGAAGTTTGTATAAAAATGAGGATAGAAGCAAATTTGATTTTTCTGTAACAGATAGTGTGTTAGCTTTTATTATGAATAACACAGTTATCTTAAAATCTTAGGAGAGTGATACAATGGCATATTTTATTTAGTGTAGTTCTCATCACTGCAGTATTTTATAATGAACTGAGTGCCATTATGATAAACACATTCTAATTCAGAAATCAATATGGTGTTAGTTGCATGTTGTCTTGATTCAGATGCATGGGGTTACCTTTTAATAATAATATGTTACAGTCACAAATTTTCTCGTTTTCTGATGCAATTAAAAATATCTTATTACTACTTTCAACATTTGAGACCAAGTTGAATTCATAGTTAAAAATAGAAGCTTTAATAAGAAAGGTAAGAAGTTTTGCATTTTATTTAATCTTGACTTGTTTTATGATTACAGTATTTTTAATTAACAGTATCATTTTTTTGTTTATGTCTAATTAATTATGTTTGCCCCAAATTATTTTTTATTGAATTTATCAGTATGCTTTTCTGTCTTGCTATTATGTGTTGTTGAATTTTGAACTTAACAATATCATAAAATTCATTAATAGTTTCCTAAGCAGATTTACTTGGTCACTGAAGGTAATATCCCAGTCTGTCTTCCTAAATATGTAATTTATTGCATCATGGATTCCATTGATAAAGTTTAAGATGATTTATTTAAAAGTAAGTTTGATTTTATCCCTAAGTTAAAGAATTGTGCCATCATTTATGTTAATTACAGAGACTATAACCCTAGGTAAGATGCAAGTATGCCAATATTGGGCTGGAGTAATTAACAGCTACACAAAGTGTAGTAATTATGTTGGTAGGACACTATAGCTTGCCATTTGGTATTCATGATTTGGATCTACACAAAGTGTAGATACACCAAACAAAGGGAAATGGCAGACATAACAAGTCCAAGAACATGTAATTAACCAATCCAACATAGCATAGATATTCAGGAAGCTATAAAGCAATCATGTACACTCAGTGTAGGCTTTTGCCTTATACACCAAAACTCTTTGAAATACAGGCACAATTATACTTAGGTGTTGCTGCTGCTGTTATTATGCTGTATGTGCAACAGGCTTTAAATCAGGCTGCTGCTGCTGCCAGACCTTGGCAAGAAGAAGGGTATTTAGACCCAGTTTGGCTTATCATGGACTGCATGACACAGAAATTAATGAGAGAGAGAGGGTAGATAGATAAATACTGGAGGAAATATGCAACTTCTGCTGCCCCACCTCAGGCTCCTGGGAAATCATTGACAACCCATCCCATACGAAACAAAGGAATGTATAGCATTACATATACTAGTTACTAATACTTTCCAGAAATCCATAGGGGGTATATTTGGGGTGTCACAGGCATCAGCCTATGGAATATTATATTAGTTTTTAAATGCAATGCTACTGCATGCATGGAATTACATACCCCACAGGAGAGAGAGCAAGAATCGTGCAGGAATTCTATGCAGTACCACACGTCTCATAGATTGCTCACGCATAAAAATAAAAGCCCCACCTGATGAACAGGGAAGGAAGTACATCAGCAGAAAAGATTTCCACTCTGTAAATTGTCAGGTAGTCCCTAATGCCCTAGGGATCATTTACAATGTCTGTGCAGGTAACCTAGGCAGTTTTCATGATTCACACATATGGCACACTAGCGAGCTGTACAAAAGATATGCCAGTGGTGACTTTCTGCAAGGGCATCTAGTTTGGATGCAGGTCATGCACTGGAGAACCATGAGAAACCCACACAACCCCACTGAATAAGGAAACAATGAGGCCCACACTCAAACTGGGAATATCATAGAACGTGTGCTTGGATCGCTCAAATCAGGGTTACATTGTCTAGACACATCAGGAGGTGCCCTGCAGTATGACCCAGGCACCTCTGCACAAATACTCACAGTCTGGGCTGTGTTACACAATATAATTCTCAGGAAACAGTTTCAACAAGACCAGTGAGGGGCAGGACCACAGTTTCAGGGACCACAGGCAGAGCCAGCAGCAGCATATACAAATGAGGACTCTGAGGAGAACCACCAGATGCAGTTCATGCTGGCAGACAGAGGTGTGCACAGTATGCCCTAGCTCTGGCTAAGAGGCAAGAGATAGCACATGCAATCACTACATAGCTCAACATCTAAGATCCTACACACATACACATAGAAAAACTGATCCCTGTCAGACACCCCAGTGTTTACTTACCATGTAATGGCTGTGTTCTGATAGCATTAGACAGGAATAACCCAGGAACAATCTGCACCTGTAATAATGTAAAGAAAAAAAAGTTACATAATGAGTATTCTCATATGGAAATATGTATATGCCCCTAATCAGAGCATTTGTCTGAGGTGTAAACTCATGTCAGTAATAGCTTATAAGAATGATGTTTGTAATACAGCTTAATGCAGCTATGTATTCTACTCAGTACTGTGCATCAAGCATTTAACTTGATCACTGTCTATAAACTATGGAATAGGTAAGTTATACCATCATTTGCACAAGTATAGCAAGAAGCAAGACTGAAGTAACTACTGGTATGACTACTTTATTTTAAATACTAACTGAAGTACAATGAAGTTTAACAATTATAAAACAATCATTCACAAATGTCTTGGAACAAAAAAATCTAAATCTTTTCTTCTGTAATTCATATTGAAAAATGCAAGTTTGTGAATAAGCAAGCAGTAGCTATCCAATGTGTGCATCATGCATATATGAGACCCTAAGTCACAAATACACATGTAAAGGACAGGGCACAGCCAACATCATTTGCACTGAGTGGTTGGGGAGTGGTAGGAGGGCAAGGTTGACACCAAAAAAGTGAATGTGTGCGAGTTAAAAAACACGTTTATTAACGTACACAGTGGTCAGAGCCAGTAACAAGAGATGTGTAGCACTCAACAGTACTGTTTAGATTGCCTCTGTGTGTGAGGTGGTATGGGCAAGTGTTTTTTTTTCTTAATGTGTGTGTGTGTGTGTGTGTGTGTGTGTGTGTGTGTGTGTGTGTGTGTGTGTGTGTGTGTGTGTGTCTGTGTGTGTGTGTGTGTGTGTGTGTGTGTGTGTGTGTGTGTGTGTGTGTGTGTGTGTGTGTGTGTGTGTGCATGTGCGCGTGTGTGTGTGTGTGTGTGTGCATCTGCATGAACACAATCATACACTATCCTAGCAGTATGCCCTGCCATCTTGGGCAGGTGTGAGACATGTATGGTAGAATAGACAGTTCAGTGTCTTCACCCCTGACCATGAAAAGTGCCTCTTCCATGAGTTCCACTTCTATTTTCAAAGCCCTAGCCAAACATCGGGGTGCTATCTAAATGTGAATGATGTCTGCTGGATGAATACATCCAGGGCCATGACCCCGTGACCTATCACATCTGGGCATGGACACTTCAATCACTGATGGAGCAGTGGAAGTAATGCCACTATGACAGAGAAATATGGCACAGCTATGTCAGTTAATACCAGAAGATGTAGCTGCTCTCCAGACACATGAATTCAAACCCTCCCCCAGAAGACATTCCAACACAGACACTGCCTGATCCAGCATGCCATTCATCCTGTCCAAGGAGTCATCCACATGGTTCAGGAATTCACACATGCCAGAATGCATGATGTTTAATACTTGCATTATCTCTTCTGAGGCCATAGAGGAAAGTGCCTGTGCCTCCATTACAGCTTTACATGTACGTCTGGCGGCACCAAATGACACACTAGCATCAGGAGGAGAGTGGACAACAGGTCTCCTCTGAGCACCTGTACAAACCCTCCTATGTGGCAACTCACCCTCATGATTGCTATGGGGAAAATCAGACATGTCTGCTACGGATCATAGGATCACAGGAAGTTACTTGGCTATTGGCCCTGAGGCCCTTACAAGCCTAGCCAAAAATTTAGCCCATGTTCTGACAAATCAGCACCCAAAGCCCCTGTCCAGTAGGGACACAGGTGGTATCCCAGGGGTATATTTTCTGTTCCCCATCCAGTTATCCAGGTTGCACTTAAAAAGGTTTAATGAGGTACTCTGCCTGACATGGAGTGGGAGTCTGTTCCACAGAGTGGGGAGTCTCTGGGACACAAATATGTCCTGCCAACAAGTCCTACTGATGTCACAGACCAGGCTGAGGTCATGCGTGTGGGTTACTTGAGTGGAGCTTGACTTGCAGATATGCAGCAGTCCCATCAAGGCAGGGTCTGAGATAAATTTGTATGCCAGAAAGAGGTCACCTCTGTGGAGTCTGTAAAAGAATGAGTGAAGGGAGAGGGCCTATAGCCTATCTGTGTAGTGTAGATGTTTGAGGCCCCTGATTCTCCTAGTGAGAAACCTCTAGAGCAACTGTGTCATTCTTAACCCATTCTATATCAGAGGGCTCCATATCATGGGTATACATGAGCATACTGGCTGTATGTAAAATATGGACAGAGGATGTGGGAGTCACATATTCACTGTCAAAATGAACCTGTGCACCTCCACATTGTGCCTCTTCATTGCTACCTTCATAATTAGGGGCTACTGAGATTCTGACATTAGGTGGCAAGAGTTCCACAGTACCACTGTCAGGATCACCTATGATATAAAGCAATAAACACAACAAAGAGAAATAATGAATGAAAATTATCAAAACTATATTATATGAAAGGTATGTTAAACTATAATAGCTGCTAAAGCATACCTATCAACTGTCCAGATTTTCACAGAATGCCCAGATTTTTGCCTTATATTTTTGGTTTGTACCTTATAAAATTTATGTTTTTTATTATTATTGCAAATCAGTGAGGACTGAATTCACTATATAATGATGGACATTTGAGTTTCAGATTTAATATCCTTCAGAAAAATGCATGGTAATATAAGATCTTTTATTTTCTAAGTTTATGAGAGCAATATTTAAAAATTGTCCCTACTTTTAGGATTTTGTCCCTCCCCCCCATTATTTTTGATTTTGTCCAGATTTTTTTGTGCCAAGAGGTTGAGATCTGCATGCTGAAGCAATGCAAATAATAGTCTCAGTTGAATCTAAATCTACCATATATACACTAATAATAAAATATGTGCTGGCCATGAGCAAATGGTCTTGCAGACTACAATACAGATGTCTCTGTATGTAAGGAAAGGCGAGGAAAGAAGTCTGATTAGTATCCAAATGCAAATGAAACAAGAGATAGAGAACAATCTTGTTCACACATGCAGATTAAGAATCATCTAATACAAAAAAATGTACTGACCAGTTGAATTCCCCCCTCCAGATATCCTCTATCTTTCTTGTTCTGTGTTTTCTAACTCACACGTAATTGCTGGCTCTAGATATATCAGACATATAATATATACATATGCAAAGATATATAGAATGGCACTTAAACCAAGAAGTTCTGCTTGAGACATTCTGGGTCTGTCATCCACATCAGCATCAAAATCAAGGGCTTTCTGAACCCTCTGCCAAGCTATCTGCATCTCTGACAGTGGACAGGAACTCCTCTGTTTTAGTCAGTGATGGTTCAGTAGCAGGACCACCCCCATAGCTACCTGTTCCTGGCCAACTCCAGCCACCCTATGGCAGACAGAGGTAATCATATCACTTGCCCTGTGTTATAGCTGGGAGTAAGCTCTCCCTTGCCTTCCAACAGCAATGATGTTGTCAACCACCTGCTGCCATATCCTGTCTCAGGCAGATTTGTCACTTTTATGTTTCCCTAAGAGAAAAGTTTTAGGGTGATGGAAGACCTGGATAATGACTTCATTTTCTGCATTAGTGAATAGTGGCTAGTGGGGTACAAATGTTTTGGATGCCATATCCCTATATGAGACGAAACAGAAAGGCACAATATTAAATTGATAATATGCAAACAAGGTGGGTCTGAACTCAATTATGTAAGACTATACGCATCCCTTATGCACATAACAATTGAAAAGGTAATACTCTCTATGACCACACACAAGTTAAGACAGCCCCACAAACAAAATTTATAAAATAACAACAAATATAACAGTTCTGTAATGGGGACAACAATTGTGTAACTGTGTAATACATTGCAGAATTAATAATGCTAATTTACAATGTACAAGTAGAAATGGAGAAAACTACTATAGTGCCATCCCCACATATGTGCAGGGCAACCAATTAGATATTATATCCTTAACATATTATTTGGGCTACAAATGTAAAAATATCTGACCTTGCTATTAAGTTATACTACACTCTTCTTCCATAACTATTCAAATTCCCAGAAAATAAAACCTACATAATTATATCAGGTAACAGTCTTTATAAAACGTAATGCAGACAAATAACTGACATACATGGGTTAAGCCAACAGGCAAGGATAAGGAAAATGCAGACAGATAAAACAATGGCTGTATTGGGCATTGCAATCCAACCTTAATGTTAAATGGAAAGCATTATTTAAAAATAAAAATAAAAAATGGAAAAAATAGTAGTCTATTATTTAAAAATAGCAACACATTTTGCCAAAAAAGCAATTTAGAAATTAGATAAATCTCCTCAAAATCAATTTAGCAGTATCATGCTGTCTAAATCCAAACAGTCTCCCCACTACCATTATTACCTTTATATACTTCAGAGTCATCTCTCTGAGCACTGTGTGTATGCAAATGAAGTGCTGTGTTAAATCATTAGCATTCCTGAATACCACAATCTACACTAAGTGCAAGGAAGGTAAACATGGTGTAAGGAGATATACAATTGCATGCACACACCCTAGCACTGCAAGGATGAGCATTTAGATGTGTTACCTGCTAATGGCTTGCAGGTGCCAATGATTAGTCTGACTGCAAGAGCAATTAGTATTTCACAGTCTCCCTTCTTTCATATACACTTACTGAGGGTATGTCAGGGAGAAGAGACTTACCAAACACTCTGAAAGTAAATTGGCTGAGTTAGAAGAACAACATTCCTAATATTCAAATGTTGTTTTAATTACCACTGTTATTGCTTCTTACTAAGAAATTTTGTGCATATTTAAGGAAGTACATAATCACTGATACAGATAATATATGCAATAAAAATGAAATAACATTGCTTTTAAGAAATAATAGAAAAGGAAATGAGGTACGATAAAGAAAGAGAGGAATACAGCTGCAGTGTTTGAACTCTATGTTTAATATTACATGAGACCATGTGTATCCAAACTGTTTCCAATATCTCAGTCCTCCAGACATTTACTGGCAAATGAGAAATTACAACTTTCATAACTTGATTCTGTTGCACTTTCAATGAGGCTTGATACAGTCACATTTTGAGTACATCTAAATGTTTTTTCCTTTGCTAACATATGTCTCTGCCTGTGGCAAATATGGAAAATAATCTGAAATGATTGTTTCTAATACACTGGTTTGATGGTTCAAATCCATACAGGTTACTATTGCGAGACAACAAAGTTGAGGAAACATCAAAAATGTATATTTAAAGTACTTGTTTTAAAATGTCTCTTTTTTCCTTTATCGTTTGTGCTCCATTTGGCATTGTATTCTATTGACTGGCAGCAGTCAGTAGCATTGAATGGTGGTTCAATTTCCAAAGTAAAAACTGACAAATTAATTTGGAATGCCATCAATAGCACAATTGAGATTGACATTGATGTGCTTTCCTCAGCACTATGGACAGTATTGACTGAAGAAATTCAAACTGTCATATAGATATCTCTGTGGCATTAGGTGTAAATGTAGTTAGCCTAGAGAAACAGTACACTTAATATAGGGTTGTATACAGATTATTCAGGAGGTCATAATAAATATTGACACTCATTTTGGTGTATGAGTGTGTTGAGGTGGGAAACTCAAGTAATGTCAGTACTGATAATCCTGACAGAGAGATATGCCACTTGAAATGATGTCACTATTAATTGTGCATATGTGCTGCATGAAAAATGAAAGCATTTCTGCGGTTCCATATCTCATTTTCCATTCCCATGGCAGTACCTAACTTCCTGATATTAAGAAACATAACTGATAGTAGTGATGTAGCATGGAGATGTGAGAAGATCAAATGTATCAGTGTAATGCACTAGTAGCTTTGCTCATTCCTAGACATATACTTTGATTCATTATTTAAAACATTTTTTTGTTAATATTGCTTTTCACTTTTGTGTGCCTCTTGGCAGTGTACAATCAACTTTAATGACTTTAGAAAAAGTGAAAAATGTAATTTGACTTGCCATCAATAGTGCAAATAAGCCTGGGATCAGAGTGCAGCTGCTAGAATCCTGGATAGGAATAAATGCAGAGAATGTGCATGACAGATGTCCATCTCTGTGGCACAAGGTGTAAATGAAGTGAATTTATAGAAATAAGACAGATGATGCAGTGATGGAATCTTGTTTAGAGGTCATAGTTCAATTATTCTCAATATGTACTTGCTTTGTAATTTGCATTTGTGTGCTCTTGACAGCATGCAAGCAAGGGTCACTGCCAAAGGAAAAAAGCAAAATATTTAGTAGCTCTTCCCTGGCCACTGGTGCAGTGGTACTTTCCTGAAGCAGTACAAGTGGAAGTGGTGATTTTCTCATCTGGCAAGATCTGACAGAGTTGGTGGAGGATATAATGGAGAAGGGCTTTGGTTCCCATATCAGCAGGGTTGAAAAGGCCCTGCATCAGATTGCAAAAATGAAGTTCTGAGGATGAGGTCTAGATTCTCACTGTTCTCTAGCTTTACATGGGTACACCTACCCATCTCCAGTCATGGTGTCCCCCCCAACCATTTGTGTCCATCACTGTCCCTGTCTGTCTTGTATATCCTGTAGATCTGTACCTGCTTCCTAACCTTCACCACTAACCTGAGTCTGACATTCCTAAGCCCTTTCCCTGATATTCCTGTCTTTATAGAGAAATACAGGAAATGGGCACCTATCCCACAAAAAATACAGCCATACATAGCTCTGAAGTTCACCTATATGTTTTATTGACAGAATTAATTTGGTCCATTTGGCTATTCAACATTGTTCTGTTGTCACCCAACCTTGGTGTGGTGACTCTCCAAAGGCATGAAATTATTTGTACAATTCTACTTTTATGTTCTGGAAAAGTGGATAGCTATGGTACTCTCCTACCACCATCCTACAAATTCCTGTAATCTTCCCCCTGTGTGCTACCTTTGTTTGTCACCATTGTCCTACCAACCCATTTTTCACACATATAATCTGGTAAAAAAAAAAAAAAGAATCACACACAACACACATGGCCAGAAATGGCCCATGGAAACACTTTCACTTTGTCCTCAGCATATGGATGGAGTTTGGCACAGTTCACCATTGCTGAGTGGTGGTGAATGCCATTCAACTTTCTGTGGAACATTTTCAGCTGCAGTAGTCCAGTTACTTTCAGACAAATATGCTTAAATCTGCTGCTGTATGGGAATATAGAGTAAATGCAGACTAAAATCAGTATTGTGAAACAGTTACTGTTACAGTTGTTAGGCTGCTAGATGTAATGAATGAAATGAGCTAAAAGTTCCTATGTGGCATGTTGAAATAATTCCCTTGTTTGCAGACTAATGATTTTGCATACTCTAATGGGTTTGATTATAGCTGTAGGTCAAATTACTGTTTCATGACAATTCATATTCCTTATCATATAGTTAACTGCAAATGTCTTTATCTCTCCCTGTTTACAAAATATCAGTAATATACCATTTGAATAGTACAGCAAGACATCATTTGCAAAAACACTGCAGCCCCAAGGACATTTAGTAAGCCAACATCCTGTGTATATGTTAATGTTGGTTGATCTCCCTTCTTACTCCCTGTGGCAAACACTTTATTGTACAGAGCATGACAGCTTAATAATGAGGAAATAAGTAAGAGTAATACGCCATACTGATGGTCCTACATGTCCAACAAAAATATTTTTGCTGTTCCTCTCTTTGTCTCTGTATCTCTCTGCACCTGTTCTGCTTCAGTAAGTTGTCACTGTCCTTCAGTTGCATCATTTAAATTGTGGGAAGTACTACTTCCTTTGTGGAGTAATAAGATAATGTTCACATTTATTAATAGATATTTGATTGCTGTCCAGGGTTCTAATCCAGGCATTACCAACTATTTTAGTATCCTATTTCATGTGTAGCTGTTGTAATCAGCCAACATTATACTGCTTCTGTCATAAGCTAATGGGTCCCTGCCTCCCTCTCTCCCTGCCTGTGCATCTTTTCCTTCTGTGTCATTAGTCTTCCACCTTTGCATTTGTACAGCATCTGGCAACGAGCACCCACTGCAACTGAGGTTAAATGGAATTACACAGCTTAAAGCAAAATCTTTTGAGTTTTTGACTTTTCCAGCATTACTTTGGTACCCTTTGCACTGTTGTGCTTAGTTATGTATAGTCTGTTTAATCAACCTTCTTTACTTACTGAAGAGTGAAATGTACAGCATACAGTTGTCAAGCGGGTAATGAGTAATACATATATTCACATTTTCTGAAATCTGCTGTCACATAGGAATTATGTGAAGTATGACTTCCTATGTGGTGTGTTTAGATAATAAGCAGGAATTGATTTTTTTGAATGCTCTAAAGGTTTGAATCCAGATGTCTGCAAAAATGTTTTTGAATGTTTTGTATGTCTCTTGAGTCTGTAAATGTTAGCTGCACCTTTCCTTAACACACCATTACCCTGCTGCTATATTAATGTGCCTACTCCCTATTGTGAAGCCTGTCTTTTACAGATCCTGCCTAGATAATTATGCTGATAAAGCAAACAGTAACAGAACAGATATGTGTGAAGAAATGAAACATGCACTAATGAGTTATTATGTCTGTATTGGGCTGTATTGTGTATTGCTGTCATCAACTGTCCACCTCTTTGTAACACTTTTGTGTCATCCAGTAAACCTCTTTGATTCCAGAATGCTTCCAGAAGCCATGTTTCCACCAATAATAATGTTTGATCCCTCATGCATTTCATAATACATCTGTAGCATTCATATAAGGACTGACTAAATGCAACTGTTATGACAAATGTGCAAATCATGAAACTTGAAACATGACCATAACACATATTTCTTCTGTATTCCAGCAGGTTCACGTATGGTTGTATGTGTATAATGCTTCTTTGCTTGAACATTGTCAAAGAGCACCATAGACTATTGCTAATTCATATTCTAAGTTCAACACCTCAAGATATGATAACACATGCACAAATATTTTGCCATCAGCAGAGCAACTGAGCTTGGCAGAGATAAAAAAAACAGCAAGTAATTATTTGTTAAGGTTGCACAATGTTTGTAAGTCTGTACTGAATTTTGAGAATATGTTTTCTTGATTCAGAGTGATGTTAATATAATTAATTTAGTCTGTTAATATCTTATCTCCAATGGTTACACTTGCAACTATGCTACTAGGTTGGTTAACTGATCGATAAATTAGTACAACTACGTACTGATGTACTCTTGATAAGACAGATAGATAAATGCATAGCTTACAAATAGGACATGGCAAGTACCATACAGCAACTAGACAGATGAAATTCTTGCTTACAGTCATGGTGTCCCACGGGACTCTGTCCTAGGCCCTTACTTGTTTAGATTGTTTCTTAAAGACCTAACTTTTTCATCTGAGATGTTCTACAGTCTATATGCAGATGACCTGAAATTGGGTAAACTGATTACCTGTGTTACAGATAAGGCATGTCTGCAAAATAACTTGACTAAATTAACCATTTGGGCACAGGAGAATAATATGCTGATAAATACATCAGAAACTAAGCATATGAGATTTGGGAGACATAAATTGAAAGGTGAATATTTAATACACACAGTGATTGAAACTGTAGACTCATTTGAGGACCTGGGTTTATGGGTAGATTTAGCTATGTGTCTTTCTAATCATATCAACCAATTGGCTAATGATAGTTATAGAACTATAAGTTGCATAAAAATATTTATAAATTTTAGGAAATCAAAAAAGATGAAGTCATTGTTTGTTAGTTACATTAGACCAAAACTTGAGTATGGAATAACAATATGGAAACCCTATAAGAAAACAAGCATGAGTAAACTGGAAAGAATACAGCGGAAATATACCAACGGCATCTATGGATGTGAAAATTTAAGTTATTATGAAAGACTAAAATATCTGAACATGTACAGCATCTCTTACAGATATGTAAGACGAGATCTTATTCAGGTATATAGGGCATTTGCAGACAGCTACCTCTGGGAATGTTTGGGGTTATCAAAAAGTACTGAAGAATCATCAGACAACTTATGTAGAAGGTTGTATAGGAATGAAAAGTGTACTAATTGGTTGCCTGACAGAATAGCTGATGCATGAAACAGACTATCAGATTACATTAAAACAAGTACTAGTTTGGATATTTTTAAGAACAGCCTGGACACTTATTATGGGAACTTATTATGGGAACAAGTGTTTGTTATATTGGCAAGCTAGAAGGGCATTAGTGGCCGTGCTTGAAATATTTGTATGTATGTATGTATGTATATATGTGTGCAACCTATTCACTCCATGGAGTTACTCCAAGTTCAAGTAACTGTGGGTGAGACCTCCCTTCAAGCCATCATTAGCTATAGGCCCCCTTCAATGATCCAAGATACCCACGCTGTTTATTTGGACCTACTTGAGTCAATCAAATTACAACCAAACATTCTAATCATGGGGCAATTTTAACTATCCCTCCATAGAATGATAAAATTATACGAGTACCAACATGCTTCCACAAAGGTTCCTGGACTTTGTTAACACTAATGCCCTGGAACAAATAGTATGCAATCCCACAAAGGGCTCAAATATTCTCAACCTGGTCCTCACCAACATGAGTGACTGTTGCACCACCACAAGTATAGGACCCTCACTGGTTAAATATGGTTGCAAATCAGTCACATTTGAAGTAGCTATAACACTAAACTCCTCTTAGGTGAAATCAGGCTAAATAGTTTCACCAAAGCTAATTATACCCTGCTATGGGATGGCATAAATAATTTCCATGCTCCTGTTCCTACAGATAGCATTGACAAATATTTTAAGGTATACACAAATGCCCTGTACAAACACTTACACAAATGCATTAACACTGCTGTACTGGATAGGATCAAATAAAAGATCCTTAAGAAAAAACAAGCCTCCAAGGTAGACATATAGCATTAATAGGTTATACAACAAGAGGAAGAATTTGCTGTATAAGAATAAAAAGAGAGGTCCCAGCACTGGAAGAACACCATCCTCTGTTTGAACAAACAAATAAGGCAACTTGTAAAATCCTTTAACGGCAACTTTGAAAAAAAAATTGAACAATCATAGCTAAGGATAACCATAAGGCATTCTTCAGCTATATCCATAACCTAAAAGGTAGGACACAGATGTGTGCTGAACTACCTGTAGATGGCATCACCCACATTGATCCTGCGAAAATAACTAACCTATTAGCTGACAGGTTTGGCAAAAATTTCACATCCCTATCCCCTCCAAATATTTCACAAAGCATTCCTTCTACATCTCCCCACCTTGCATCTCCAAAGAGCAAGTCATTAATGCTCTCTCCAAAGTCAAAAACACAGCCATTATGGTACCTGGTGAATTCCCAGATTGCATTTTAAATGGGCTAAAACATGAGTTAGTAACTTTATTAGGTACCATCTTCAACCACATCCTGAGTACTGGTTTTGTACCTGCTGAATGGAAAACAGCAACTAGTAACCCCCTTCATAAAAGGGGGTACAGCAACAGACTCTGGAAACTACAGACCCATAAGCTTAAAAAGCTTTTATCTGTAAGGCCATGGAACCAATCATCATGGACCTTATAAATAAAGATATAGGTGATCTCCAAACCCTCCAACACAGTTTGGTTTTGTCAAAGGCAAGTCATACCTGTTAAACCT
Source organism: Protopterus annectens (assembly GCF_019279795.1). Taxonomy (NCBI): domain Eukaryota; kingdom Metazoa; phylum Chordata; order Ceratodontiformes; family Protopteridae; genus Protopterus; species Protopterus annectens. The sequence goes on along the minus strand of NC_056729.1, from coordinate 1,105,233,272 downwards.
GGTGGACTTCTTCGAAAATGTCACCAGAACCATAGACACAGTCAAATCTGTGCAAACAGCCTGCCTTGACTTAGCCAAGACCTTTGACACAATCCCACAGTCAGGCATCATTAATAAACTCTCACAGTTGAATATCAATCCTTATGTCATCAAGTGGGTTGCTAACTGGCTCACCAACAGATCACACTCAGTGAAGGTTGGGGACTTTATCTCAGGCAGCAGACTTGTCACCAGTGGGGTTCCACAGGGGTCAGTGCTGGGTCCCTAATGTTTGGAATATACTTCTCAGAAGTTCAGGTTAAAATAGAGTGGCTGTGGCTGACTAAGTCTGCTCACAACTGAAAATTAGGTTAAATCATTGACTCCCTAAATGATGTTAATATACTTCAAGAGGGACTTACACAAACTAATTATTGGTGCCAAAGCCACAGACTCAAACTCAGTGCAAAAAAATGCATTATCAACCCATTTGGTAAAAATAATATCCCTGCTGACTATTATATAAATAATAATACCCTAAGTAACAACTCAGTAGTGAGAGACTTGGGGATGTAAGTTGAGTGTAACCTAAACTTTGACCACCATGTGTCGACTGGAGTAAGGAAGTATTCTACATCACACACATCATTAGCAAAGGCATTGCCTCAAGAGCAAAATAGGTTATAACACCCCTGTACTCGACCCTTATCAGGCCAGTAATTGAGTATAATGCTCCCTTTGGTAAGTACCTTACCAAGCACCTGCAGCAACTTGAGAGACCTCAGAGATTTCTAACCAAGAAAATTCCGGGTCTCCAGCAGATGTCATACATTGACAGACTGAAGCCACTGTCACTGTCCTCAGTAGCATACAGATTACTTACAGGAGACTTGTGCCTGGCCTACAAAGCAATCTTGGATAAAAACCTAATAGAAATGCTGCACATCTGCAAGTCAGATGGGACAAGGATCAGCCACTCCACTCAGCTGTACAGATTTTAGCAGAATGCCCAGATTTTTGCCTCATATTATTGGTAAGTTTTTCATAAAAGGTTTTCTGGCAAATTAGTGGCAATTCATTAAAGACTGAAGTTAAAACCTAATGGCAGACATCTGAGTTTCAGACTTCATACCTTTCAGAAAATTCATGCTAATGTCAAAATTGTTATTTTATCAACTTTCTGAGCTTGTAAGTGCAATATTTAAAAATAGTCCCTATTTTGGGCCTTTGTCCTACTTTTATTCATAGCTTTGTCCAAACTTCCTGCTCTAAGAGGTTAAGAGGTATGCACTGCAGGGCCCTTAATCTGGCCTGTGACATAAATAGGACATGCTGGAAAGACAGATATGTCTCTCAGAGGTTGCCACTCATCTGGAATGGGCTACCAGTTCACATCAAACAAAAGCCCCTCTATGACCCAGTTTAAGTGTAGCCTGGATGACTAGATGGAAAACCATAAATTTCTGCTGAGGATTTCACGTAAATTTCTGCTGAGGATTTCACCTATGCCCCTCCTAGATATGGTAGTCATTGCTAACTAAGATCTCGAGTTTAGGCAAGATCTTTTATATTGGGTTTCTATAGTATTATATTGGGTACACACGGCTAGGCTTATAAAGATCTTTGTGTCAATCGCCCAATAACCACCTATGAACCTGTGAACCTGAAATCCATCCCTGTTATTCTACAGTGCCCTGTCCTATGTAGGAAGTGTCTCTTTATCTTGTTGATGACATTGTGCAAGCATGAGACAAGACAAGTGTGCAATCATCCCGGAATGAATTGGCAGGAAAGTTTGATTGATGATTCTCAGGTTTACAACTGTGATTTTCTTTGGCATCCCATACTGTGAAACAGCTACATGTTTCTCACAATAATGCAGTGTACATGAAGGATAGTACCTAAATCTTAGTGGAGAAGTTTGTCATTACATGAGACAATCACAATGCAATTGCATTATCCAGTACATCTCAAAACCTGTGAAGTTCAATGTGCAACCTGTGAAACTTGTGTGTGTGTGTGTGTGTGTGTGTGTGTGTGTGTGTGTGTGTGTGTGTGTGTGTGTGTGTGTGTGTGTGTGTGTGTGTGTGTGTGTGTGTGTGTGTGATGGGGGTTGTATAGAGTCAGGTGAACATGTTCTCCTACACAGCTGTACTCAGTCAATGCACTCATTCAACTTCCACTCTGCAAAAATGATTTTAACTGCTAGATGACTCCGCCATCCTCTTATCCTTTCACAACAACATCTTCTCTACAACACACTGATGAGTCATGCCCTTTCACAATATGACAGTCCGACTTCTCCTGTGGCACTTGCAGCTTATACAGTGATGTCTAGAATGTGTAACTAGTGAGGTATTTGATTCATATGTAGCACTAACTACTGTGTGTGGGTAGAGCTCATAATACATTGGAATGCTTTCAATCATACCTGCAATGTGTAACCTTCCACTCAAGTGGCATGTTTTGCTTATAACCGTAATCCAATATCAGTGTATTGACTTTTAACCACAGCAGTATTTTGATAAAGAAGTGGTGACGTCAACCCCTCAAAGATGCTTTATGGCTCACTTATTATCAGACTTCTTATGTGGTGTATTTGTTCATGCAATGACCTGCAGATTGTGTAACTAGAAAGGTAGGATTTTTAGATCTTACAATAGTGAACTTGTCTGCATGGGGTTGTTGATTCAAGTAGGTATAACTTCCACAACAGATGAAATCAATCCACTTCCACCTGGGAAAATCTTTAGAAAGGAATATGACTCACCTTATTCCCTTATCACCCTTTGCATAACAACATCTTCTCTGCAACATACTAATGAGGTCATTCTTTGTGAAGTGCAGTCAAACACTTTAAAAGTCAGACTTCTGTGGCGCTTGTGTTTCTTACACTGTTCTCTGGAATATGTAACTAGATAGGTAGGAGATTCAAATGCAGCAGTGATTACCTTCTAAGAGTTCTTTTGTGTGTGTGTGTGTGTGTGTGTGTGTGTGTGTGTGTGTGTGTGTGTGTGTGTGTGTGTGTGTGTGTGTGAGCATGCGTGCGCACGTGCATGCATGCATGCATTCATGTGTGTGTGTGTGTGTGTGTGTGTGTGTGTGTGTGTGTGTGTGTGTGCATGTGTGTGTACATTTGTAGTGGCAATATACAACCACAGATGGCTGTAAAAGCCATTTTAACACACACACACATGCACACGCACACACGTGCACACACACACACACACACACACACACACACACACACGCACACACACTGCCTCACTTATACTCAGAAATCTCCCCTGGTGTTGGCTGCTGTTACTATGCTCTAGAGATTGTGTAACTAGATAGGTAGGTGTTTCAAGTCCATCCTTGCTTAAATAGTGTGACTATGATTGATATCATATACAGTTGGCTAACTCACAACTATCATTATGTACATTTACACTTAAGAGATGTATTTTCATTGGCACAGTGGTAATCTAGCAAATTCTATTATCCCCACAAAAAATAAATTTTTGGCAACACAATGATTACATAATCCTTACATAACTGCAGTATCTCACAGTTGTAGTGCAACTTCTGTGGTGTGTGACTTTGATACTGTGTTTTGTAGATTGTGTACCTACATAGGTAGGAGGTTTGAGTTTATCTGTGAGTGTGTCTTTCCTTCACATACTGTGTAGACTACTCTTCAAACACATATATGATGTGTAGCTGTACAGTGTTATTGTGCCCTTTGACTACTTTTTAGCATAAACTAAATAACAGCTAATAAACAATGGTGATGTCATCCATTCAACTGTGCATTGTCATAGTTGTACAACATGTTGTGTGGCATTGTAATTCAGGCACTAATCTATAGCTTCTGATCTTAGGTAGTTACTTCCAATCCTGTCATTACAGTTTAGACTACATTGTGTCAGTCTTATAGGTTCATAGGTTCATAGGTTCATACTAGGCTATCTGCCCTAGGGCATTTATAAGCCTAGCCAGAGTGTGTGTGGCTTTTACCACCCCTTAGGATGAGAATACTATACCCATTAATTTACTGTGCCTCTGTCCAGCATTATTGTGACTATACATGTCGCTAACACTGTTGACTAAAACATCTGCTGTGTACATGTATTGATATTGATTCCTCTTATAAAGGCTAAGATAATTTCTCACATAACAATGCTTTTATTCAGAGAAATGATAACATGTGATTACATTTTCCTTACATAACAGCTATAAGCATTCTCCTCTGGCATGAGGAAATGAGACAATATTCTGTATGTTGCTCTTTACTACAACAGTTATAGGCACACCCTTTCAGCAATAACATGATGCAGTTCCTTGAAATACCAACATATCTCACAAGTGTAGTGGCACTTGCACTGTGATGCATTCATTCTCTACAACTATCATGTATTTTCTGTAGTCAAATGCTCATGGGTTCAACACCCACATTCAGTGACTGTTAACATTGTGTGGCTTTATACTGTAATGTATGAATGGTATCTATCACAGTTATAATGTGTACATTTATAGTGAGAAAGGCATCCCTATCCCTTTTATCTCAAAGAAATTGTTTGTGATACAATCATATGATGTAATGACTTAGCATAGGCGGAGTGTTAAACATGTGTAAAGATGTTTACTGTGTCGCTTGTGGTTCATTCACAGAACATTAGTCAGTAAGCTTACATAGCTTGCTGTTCAGTTCCAGAAAAGGGCAACATTATATGAATGGTGGTGCTGCAGTAGCGTTGTCGCCTCACAGTAAGACGCTGACCGGTTCGACTCTCATCTAGAGCATCTTCTCCGTGGAGACATGCGTGAATGGGCGTACCTTCGTTGAAGGTTGTGCATTAGGGTTGGCAACTGAGCATGTAAAAATCAACTGCCAATCATTGGCAGACCGGAGTTCCGCTGTGGCAACCCCTAACCGGGAAAAGCCGAAAGACACAACAACAACCAATGTTGCATACACACCCACAAAAAAAACACTGTATCTAGTCATTCATATCCATTTTTACATTGGACAATGGCATATAATCTCATGTTGTAATTGCATGGCAATGAAATGGTTATTATGGCCATGTCGTCCTCTGCATGCTCTTGTGGCAAGTGCATTGAGTACTGGCTTGTATAGCATATCTACACAGATAGAATGTGGTTCAATTCTGGCACAGAGTGTATACTGCATGATGGAAACAGCTTCCTTGGCAAAGAAGCATTTATATTTTATAGTTCACTGTTGTGTGGACAGAAACATGCAAGCCTCCTTTTCAGCATTCTGACTAAATTAGATTGTTCAAATTAAAATTGTAAATTCTTTCTTACTTCACACATTGACTTCAGTTATGTGTGACAGCCTCCATTGCTATCTATTGTGGCACATGCAGTCAAAACAGAGATCTGTATAGAGCCTAGTATTGTAGGCAGGGATTTGAATCTGGTAACATCGGTCGGTCAGACAACTGTGTCAGACAGCAGTGACTTACACAGAAAAAATAATTATGCCACAGTCAGAGGTTCTCCTTTTTCAGGCCTTGTCCTACAAAGTAGGGCATCCATACCCCTTATGATGAGAAATTGTTGTAAGCCCTTCAAGGGTGTTGTTGCTGACACAACTGATATGCATATTTTTGTGGCGTCCATGATTGATATACATCTCTCTGATATCTGTTTTGGCATGTGTTTGAAAATGACAAGATGCAAATGCTTATTATATCATTCATATCGCACAGGCATTACTTATCTTTGAAATAATTAAGCTTTGTTTTGCATATTCTTTATTACAGCATTTATTCACACTGTACAGCTTAATGGTAGATGTGGGCTTCCATAAAATGTTTCTTACTGTATGACATGCTGCCAGATCATCAGAGTGATTGGGCCACTGTTATGACACTTTCTTGTGTGTTGATGCTGTTATGTTTCTGCTCACTATAATTCTTTGTGAGCTTGCCCAGTATAACAATGTATGAGATGTGTACTCTTTACCAAAGGAATACTTGTAATCATGAAATGCCATTAGATCTGTATTGTCATTTATCACTGAAGTATGTTAACTGCTACTGAATTATCATTTAGCATTTACATGAATATACAACACATGCTTGTTTGTTTATTTATTTATTGCATTTGTTTACCGGGAAAGTCCACTGGGCCAGAAATGAGCCCATTTTCAGTGGAGGCCCAGTGAGAAAAGCTCCACATGTAATTACATAAAAAGCACATATAATGCAGAATATATCAGGTAGTGGTAACACATTAGATAAGTAAATAACAGCATCCAATAATATGGCGAAAATTACATATAGTAGTGAGGTGATAACATTGTATAACATGGTGATATAGGTAAAGAATTGTTAAACTCATGGTATAATTATATAACATTATATAACTTGGTGAAATAAGTAAAGAATTGTTAAACTCATGGCAGAAGTATACAAATAGAAGGTGTAGATGGTAGGTAAGGTTGTTTGCTGAGAGAGGAGATTGTATAAAGGAAAAAGAAGGAGGCAGAAGACTTAGAGTAGGGATAGCACTTGGTAAGTGTCAGCAGAAGCAGTTGATGTAAAGGAGGGAAGGGAAAAAAAAGCCTAGGTGTAGAGATAGGATGAGACGGTTTTAGGGAGGGGGTCAGGTAATGGAATTGTGATTAAGGGTGCAGGTGCATATCCACTGTGATGAGAGGTGAAGTTTAAGGGAGTTTTTAAAAGCAGTGGAGCTACTGATAGTTCTTATTGAAGGAGGAAGATTATTCCAAAGCTTGGAGACAGTGATACTACAATACTAGGCTCTATACGCATTTGCCCGGCTGAGAACTTAGGTATATCAGTATTTAATAGTATTTTGTTTTCTGACCTTAGGTGTCAGTTTGGATGGTAGATGGTCAAGATTTCAGTGAGGGCTGGGCAGATTGCTGGGAAGTAAATGATTTTATGGACAGTAGTTAGTTGTAGGTATGTGAGGCAATGGGGGAATTCCAGCCAATTAAGTTGTTGTAGTGTGGAACAGTGGTGAGAGGAGAATTTAGCATTCGTAGCAAATTTGGCAACTTTGTTGTAGCATGAACTGAGTTTAGTTTTTAGGGAGGACTGAATATTGGTTAGGATGGGGGTGCCGTATAGGAGAGTAGGAAACAGGAATGAGGAGGCAAGAGCTTTTTGTTGCAGAGAAGCTGAGAAAGTAGTTGTGCCTATGGAGGGCACCTAACTTTTGATGTTTTTTTTTGATGTTGTTATGGATATGAAGGTCAAAAGTTAAATTATTGTCAATGATGATACCGAGCAGTTTGGTACTGGGAACAACATTAATAACAGTATTGTTTTGGGAATGAACTGAAAAGTCAGACTTGTCAACTGGGCTAGATTTTTTGAGGTTAAATATTATGAGTTTAGTTTTGTTGGAGTTAAGGGCAAGATGGTTCTGTGACATCCAGGATTCAGTTGAGGTGAATGCCTTTTGGGTAAGCTGCTGCAGTGTAGAGGAAGATTCAGAAGAGCAGATAATGGTAGAATCATCTACATATTGGATTACAGTACTGTGGGTAAGAATTGTATGAAAGTCATTGATAAATATACTAAATAATAGGGGACCCAGTATGGAACCCTGGGGTACTCCTGTGTTAGTGTTGGTGAAAGGAGAGGAGCAGCTTTGCCATATAGTAGCTTGTTGCCTATGGCTGAGATAGCTGGAAAACCACTGAAAGGTGGAGGGAGAGGTGCCAAGGTTAGAGAGTTTAGTAAGCAGAAGGGAGTGGGAAACTGTGTCGAATGCCTTTGATAGATCCAGGAAGAGTGCGGAGACTATGGATCCATCATCCCTGGCTCTATTAACTGTGTCCAGGAAGGAAATGAGAGCAGTGTTAGTGCTATGTCCTGGCCTAAAGCCATGCTGACTGGAGGAAAGGAGGTGGTTTGTAGTCATGTGGCTAAGGAGTTGAGTGTGAATGCACTTCTCTAGTATCTTTGAGAAGGAAGAGAGAATGGCAATGGGCTGGAAGTTATGAATGTCAGAGTTATTGCCACCATTATGAAGTGGAAGAACATATGCCTTTTTCCAGATATCAGGTACACAGGATTCCTGAATGGACCTGTTAAGGAGAATGCTGATGGGGTATGCAATAGAGGAGGCAGATAGTTGTAAGAATTCTGCAGGTAGATCATCTGGGGCATTGGTGCATGGTTTTAGTTTGTGAATATCTACATGTTTATAGGTACTAAACCTTTTTCTTATGGGTGCAAATAGTTACTGACAAACACGTCCCTTTCTGATGTGCATGACACAACAGCTGTAAGGTTTATTTGCTCTTGTATACATACCGAAGGGGAGAATACATTAGTGGTGCTGGCTAGCATACATGAATTCCCTGTATATACATCACACATGCAATAACTGCAGTCTATGCATTTATCCCATAATATATCTACTGTCCTCATTAAGTGTTATCCCAACTCAGCACTTTATTCACATGTATCACATCAACTCCCATTTGTTATACTGCAGCTTTATGTCCCTCTCTCATAATTTCTTATCATATCTGTTTTTATTTATGTGCATAACTGAAGTATTGTCATTGAAGTTAATTGTTATTGTATTAATATGGCATTATTTATATGTGGCAAATGCTTATTTGACAGTTCAGGACATTTGCCTACAGTATCTGAATATATTTTTCCCATTTCCCTCCCCCTCCCCTCTTAATTAGTCCTACAGTACAACCAGTGTTATTTGTGTACAGTTACCCCATTTCTCTTCCCCTTCTTCAGAATTCATTCACTGTACTTGCCCTTAGCATTTCTGGGCTACAGTGCATGTTCATATATTAGGTTTGCCTATAGGCAAGCCATTTTGTTTACATTTTGTCCTCATGCTTGCAAGCACCTTTCTATGCCATGAACACTATTGCTGGTCACGGAAAGGTACATGCAAAAGTGTAGGTGTGATTAGTAGCGTGCATATTCGGTTAGCGCTGCTGTTCATTGCGCTAACATACTTAAATCATTTAGGTTTAGGGCAAAGCCTACAGAATTATCAATGAATCCCAGAGTTTATTTCTGCTACATCACAAATAAGATTAACTGTTCTCAAATGTCTATTGAAAATGAGTTTTAAAAGAAATAAACATTGATGAGCTAATACAAGAATTTGCCATGTAAAAATGGCATAAAGTTAAAACTTACAAAATAACCTTGCATTCATACATGAAAATTGTTGTTGCCCAAATGTAATGATGTTTAGTTTTCTCTTATAAATTCTTACAATTTAATGTAACAAGCTCCTTTTGAGAATTATTAAATTTTTCAGTTGCATTTCATATATGACTGACCTTTTAATCCGAACTGTATATATATATATATATATATATATATATATATATATATATATATATATATATATATATATTTTTTTTTTTTATTTGTGTTTGATTTGTATTCTGCTTATTGTTCATATTTTCAAAGCTGGGTTGCGAGATATGAAAATAAAGAGCTTCTGCTTCATTTTTACTTAAAAAATAATTTTTTTTGTAGACCCTGGGTATTATATCTATTGAGTCTAATGGATAGGACAATCCTGCTGTGAAGCATTATAAATTAGACAGAAAGAAAACTATAGCAGTAAATATTTGATCTCTCTTTCACCATAAATAAAAAATATATAGATACTGTATTGTGTAGCATTTTTTGTGTTAGACAGTAGGGCATTAAATACCAGTGGTGGTGATTAGTTATTGCTGGAGAAACATGCAGTGGCAGATAAGACTGAATGCCACTGCATTTTCTAACTTAAATGATTCTCTCTAGGATGCTGCAAGGCTTATCATGATGTAGCAGCCTTATCTTGGAAGATTTCTGTATATTGCTAAGCTTTTCCAATTGACTGACTTTTCTGCTTCTGAGATTTCCTTTGCAGTCAGTACATAGTATGTAGCTTGGCTCTAGGTGAAGCCACATGCCAATGCAGCAGTTGAGGAAGTGAGCAATGCTGATTAGCCATTTGCTGACCCCTGGAAATTCTGAAGCTCCCAATTTGCTCAGCTGAGTGATTCAGAGACTCACTCATCCAAGCAGAATTCTACTTTAAGAGGAAAAACTGAATCAAAAGATGACAGTCACCAGTTTACTCATATGTGAGTACTGTGATGCAGTGTGTGTTTGTAGAGACATGGATAACACCAAGTGAAAGTGTGTCTGTTTGTATGATGTGTGAGTGTGTATCTACATGGGTGGTCACAAAAGAAGGGTTGAGTTGGTATTACTAGTTTGGGTACTTAAGTATTATTGCAACCACGTTGTACCACTTCAACTTATTTAGTTGTCATGTAGTACTTTTACACCTTTGCTAACTGCGATGAGGCAGCATTTTACAAACTTTTATAATTAAGATTTCTCCCACTGACTTGTAATTAAATGAGGGGACTTGAACGACTTCCACAGCAGCTGTTCGTTAAATTGACCACTTAGAAACACACGTGGCTCTGCTTCTGTTTTAGGTGAAAAGTAAAAGCGAGTGAGTAATGCTGTGCTTTGTATAATCTCATATTTGATTCCTGTCACTTCATTGTTTTGGAGTATAGTCTGCTTGTTTTGGTCAGTTTCAATCCGACATTGTCAGTTAAAAAGATGAATGAATCCGTGTATGGATTTTATTATCGTAATGTCAGTGACATGTTGTTGTGGTCCTGTTGTTGGCCAGATAATTCATTAAATTATTGCTTCATTATTCTGAGTTGTAAGTTCTAGGTACATGTTGAATTCATTAAATTATTGATTCATTATTCTAAGTTGTAAGTTCTAGGTACATGTTTCCTTTAATATAGGTGAAAAAATGAATGCTATTCTGATGGTAATATATATCTTGGGTGTGTGAGTGGATACATTACTGCCTTAAATTGTTTACTGCTTATAAAAAAGTCAAGTCAGTATCTGTAAATAACCCTACCAGAGGTGAAAACATATTGGACCTGGTCATCACCAACATCGGCAACAGGTGTTCCACACAGGAGGTCAACCCGTCACTGGTTAGATCAGACCATAAACTAATCACTCTGGATGTCCACACCCCACCACCACCCCAACTAAGGAAACCACAGTAAAAAACTTTTATAAAGCAAACTTCACCTTACTTAAGACAGAGGTGGTAAGTTTCACAGCCCCCACACTAAAGGATAACACTGCCCAAGATGCAGAAACTTTTACAAATGCACTCTATGAACACCTACAAGGATGCATGGATCATGCCATCCCTAGCAAAACCAAGACTCACTCCTCTAAGAGAAGGAAACCAGTTTAGTGGACCCCTGCAATAAACAGGCTATACAATAGAAGGAGGAAACTAGTCCAGAAAAAAAGCAAATCCCAAGAAGGAAAGACATCCCTGATCAGTATCAGTAAGAAACTAAGGTCCCTCATGAAATCATCCAAGGCTAACTTTGAAAGAAAAATAACCAAGGATTCAAAAGATAACCACAAAGCCTTCTTTAGCTATGTTAAAAATCTAAGTGGCAACTCGCAGATATGCACTGAACTAATGCAAAATAGCACAAAATATACTGAACCTACTGATATTGCTAACATCCTTTCAGATATATTCAGTGCAAACTTCACCCCCAGTCAGTGGGACCAGATAGTGTCCTAGGCTGTGTCTTGCATGAACTACAGAATGAACTAACCCCCCACCTAAACACGCTGTTCAACCTCAGCCTCTCCACAGGCTATGTGCCCATAGAATGGAGCACAACAATGGTTATTCCTCTCCACAATGCAGGGGCCACAACTGACCCTGGTAACTATCATCCCATAAGCCTGACTAGCCTAGTCTGCAAGGCTATGGAGCGCATCATCATAGAACTCATTAACAAAGACATTGGGAACCTCCAAACACTTGGCCTGACCCAATTCAGCTTTGTTAAGGGCAGATCATGCCTACTAAACCTAGTTGACTCTTCAAGACAGTCACCAAGGCCATAGACGAGGAAAAGATTGTTCACACAGCATACCTTGACCTCGCCAAGGCTTTCAACACCATTCCCCACTTGGGTATTACAGTAAAACTCACCAGCCTAAACATAAACCCTTACGTCACAAGATGGGTTGCCAACTGGCTTACAGACAGAACTCACATGGTAAGAACAGAGGGCTCCAGGTCCGACTCTAAACCAGTCACAAGTGGTGTCCCACAAGGCTCGGTCCTGGGACCCCTACTGTTCGGCATATACTTCTCAGAAGTACAGGCAAACACAGGAGGACTATGGCTAACCAGGTTTGCTGATGACTGCAAACTGGGAGACATAATTGACTCTCCAGCTGACATGGACATCCTCCAAAAGGTCCTTACTGAGACGGACACCTGGTGTCAAAGTCATGGCCTCAAGCTAAATGCCAAAAAATGTATAGTCATCCCATTTGGGAAAAACAAAATACCCATGAATTACCATATAGGTGGCAGCCCCCTTAATACAGAAGAGGTAATAAGAGATCTGGGGACCCAGGTAGATAATAATCTCTCCTTTGATAATCATATTGCCAAAGTAGTTAGGAAATCCTTCTATGTGGCCCATCTAATTACTAAAGGGTTCACATCTAGAAATAATGAGGTTATAGTGCCCCTCTACTCGTCACTCATCAGACCCATCATAGAGTACAATGCCCCATTTGGGATGTACCTCACAAGACACTTCCAACAGCTGGAAAGACCACAAAAGTACCTCACCAAGAGGATTACTGGCCTCAAACATATGTCCTATGCAGCCCGACTGAAAAAACTCCGGCTGTACTCAGTGGCATATCGCTTACTCAGAGGTGATCTCTGCCTGACTTACAAAGCCATGTCCAACTCAGAATTGATAGACATGCTCCACCTAAAGAAATCCAAATCACTGCGAGCCACCCGCTCTAGTGAGCTAAACCTCGCCACAACAATAAATAGAACATGCTGGAGGGATAGATTCCTGTCACAGAGACTCCCCATGCTTTGGAACAAAATTCCAAACTACATCAGGCAGAGTCCCTCACTAACACTCTTCAAGAGAAACCTTGACGAGTGGATGGGTAACAGAAAATACATCCCTGGGATCACTTCATTGGCTCTGCTTGACAGAGGATCAGTTAATTAATCAATGGGGCGGCGAAAGCCAACACACTTTGGCTAAGCTTATAAATGCCCTCGGACAGATAGCATAGTACCTACCTATGAACCTATGAACTGCTATTATTCTGCCTTGCCCTTAACCCATTAAGCTGTCTACTTAACAGCTTAGGCCATGGCTATAATTGGGCTCCTAGAAAACAACAAAGTGTAAAGGCTTCTCATCTTCTCTGGCTATGATTTAAAACTGCATATAGCTCATCATTTGAGGAACTGAAAGCACAACTTTAAGTTGTCAAAACTTTTTCAGATGATATAAGAATGTCATTTGGTCTTGATAAATGTGCAAAAGCAACCCTTAAAGCAGGAAAACTGCAGCACCAAAAAATATCAGTTTGGGACAAGAATGTGATATAAACGTGAGCAAGACGGAGTGTATAAATATTTGGGAATTGCTGAAGGATCAAGAATAAAACATGAGCAAAAGCAAATAAAACTTAGGAATACTTTAGAAGACTTAAATTAATCCTGAAAACAGCATTGCTATCTAGGAACAAAATCCAAGCTATAAACCAATTTGCTCTTCCTGTTCTGTTCTAACTTACAGTTTTGGAGTGATTGACTGGCCTCAAAATTTGTTGGATAGATTAGGTAGGAAAACAAGAAGGATGCTTCATGCTCACCAAAGTATTTAAAAAAATTAATGCATACCAAGATTATATATTCCCCATTCCAAAGGAAGGATGGGCCTCCTTGAAATTGATTACATGTGAGATCTGCAATTGTGGGACTCCACGCATATCTACTGACCTCACAAGACCCAAACATAGTGAAAGTCTTGAAACATGAGGAAAATAAATCTAAGATGATGTCTCTGCTTAATTTAGCAGAAGCATATTGCCATCAAGCAGGAATGGAAATCAAACCAGAAGTAGATAAAAATCAGGCAACAACTGAATGTGCCAAAAAACAAAACAAAAAAAAAGAATATAAGGTGAAAGACTATATAGAAGGCAAGAAATGTGGAAAATGCATAAATATAATTGCAAGTATAGAAAACTTTTGGAAGAACCTCATGTTGATCAGGAATAAATGCAGGAATGGTTAAGGAGAGTTGAATTCAAACCAAGATATGAAAAGTTAATATTGGTGGCCCAAGATAGTGGGCTATGTACACACTGGTTTACAAAGTCCATTGAACATGTGGGTAAAACAGACAAATGTAAATTTTGAAAAACTGAATTGGAAACAGTTGCACACCTCATTGCTGGTTGTGACATACTAATAGCAGAACTACTGTATATAAAAAGGCATAATAATTTTATTTTATTTTAGTTAACATTTGTTGACCGGGAAAGTCCGACTAGGTTCCACAGATCCTGTTTTCAGTGGAGACCCGGGGAGAAATGCTCTTTAGAATGTGGGAGGAAACTCCACACAGAAGGTACCCGAGCCGAGAATCGAACCAGAGAACCTCTTGCTGTGAGGTGAGAGCATTAACCGCTGCACCACTGCACCACCCATAATAACATGGCAAGACTGTTACACTGGGGATTGTGCAAGCATTATGGTATTGAAGTGACTGAAAAAGAATGGAAACATGAGCCACAAAGCATCACAGAAAATGATGAAGTCTACATCACATGGGATCATCTATTACCAGCAGTTCAAAAGATAGATGCCAGAAAATTGGATATAGTGGTCCATGAAAAGAAGACAAAAGTAGCATTGATCATTGAAATCACCACACCCAGTGACTACAGTGTGCTGTGTACAGAGAGACACAAAGTCATAAAATATCAAGATTTGCAGGCAGAAACAAGAGCAATGTGGAAGAAAGATACCCAGACAGTTCCAATAGCAATAGGAGCAATGGGTTTTATAAAAAAGAATCTACAATTGTATTTAGACATGTTACCAATACATGTAACCCCATACGAATTGCAGAAGGAGTCATTACCGGGCACATTGCGGGTGCTGCGAAGAGCACTTCTGGCTGACATCAAAGATTGAAACAATACTAATTTCATGAACTTTAATCATAGTTTGACTTAGGAATGGGGTCCATTCCCTTCATAGTATTAGAAACCCAAAAGACTTGGAGAAATAAAAATGGAGAAAGTCAGTACCTATCCTCCATAAATGTAACGATAAAGTCAAGAATTAACCTCTCTGATGCAACTTCCATATTAATATGCTGTATAGCAAAAGAAGTAAAATAATGAAAAGTTGTAAGACATCCCCATCCAGTACCTTGAAGACCACAGTGAAACATGACAGAAAGTAACTTAAGAACACCATTAGAAAATGTAAAGCAGATTATAAGACACACCAAAGAAAATTGTAAAACATTCTTCCTGTATATCAGGAAACTAAAAAATAATGTCAAATGATGCAGTGAACTCATCCATAATACCAGCCACACATTTCAATCCCAATACTGTCTTTCAGCTTTTCCTGGTTAGGGGTCGCCACAGCGGAACTCCGGTCCGCTAATGATTGGCAGTAGATTTTTACGTGCTGGCTTGCCAGGCCTAACGCATAACCTTCAACAAAGGAACGCCCATTCACGCATGTCGACACACAGAAGACGCTCTGAGAATCGAACATGCAACGTCTAACTGGGAGGCGACAACGCTACCGCAGCACCACCACCGCAGTACAATCCCAATGATATAGCCAATATATTAACAGATAAAGTTAGTGTCATCTTTACTCTACCTAGTCATATTGCTGACCACATTATCCATGATAATTTAGTTTCCCTGAAATTAGTTTGGAACAAGATATAGAATCATTGCCAAAAGTTAAAAATAATGAAATGCTTCCCTGAGTCTAGACAACATACCAGGCTTCATTATCATCACTGACAAGTATCTCTACTTAAGCTTTTCAACCTCTGCATATACACAGAGCTTGTGGCTAATGTCTGGAGAACAGCAACTGTGACTTCTTTACACAAAGGTGGCCTTCTATGGTTCTCAGTTAATTATAAGCCACACAGCCTCACCAGCCTCATAACGAAAGCCATGGAACTATTATAGCTGAACTCATTTTTGTAGATATAGGCAACTTAACTGATCTAGACCCTAAATACTCAGGTTTGTGAAGGTCACACCATGTCTTCTTAACCTAGAAAGTTTCTATGAAAAAGTTACAGAGATTGTAGGCAGTGGCCAATCAGTAAATGCTGCTTATCTCACATTAATCAGGTATTTGGCATGATCCCCATGCTAGTATTCTTGAAGAATTTAATACACTTAATGTTAACTCCTATATTGTCCATTGTTTTGCATATTGACTATCCAACAGATCTCAGTCGGTGAAAGTTGCTGATACTCTCTCTGAATATAAACTTGTTATTAATGGGATGTCTCAGGGATCAAAGCTGTACACTCTCTTGTTTGGCATTTATTTTGTGGATATCAAGCCAAAATCCCAAAAATGTGGTTGACCACATTTGCTGATGACTGCATGTTGGGCAGTGTTGTCTACTCATCTGCGATACTAAACTGCTCTAACAAGGGCTAGGATATACACATACCTAGTATACTGAAATGGTCACAAGGTAAATAAAAAAAGTATAGCATACAGAATAAAAATTACTCCCATACATATCTTTTAACTGTCCAAAATTTACAAACCATTACTGATTTTGCCTCATATGTTTGCCCTGTCCCTCATGAAAGTTTTAATTTCTGGTAAATCACTAAGGATGCTAGTTATGAATCACTAAGGATACTAAATGTATGTTGATGCAAAACATGTTGTCCTATTTACTTTTAAGTGAATTAGAGTAACATTTTGGGACTTTGTCTCCACCCTCATTAATTCTGGCTTTGTCAAAAATTCTTCAGAAAAAATTTAAGAGGTATGTTCTCAACTCATATAATATAAATGGCATTTGTCTTTAGACAGACACAGGGCTGTTATGTAGATCTCTCTCTCTCATTCAATGATCATGTTTTGACCATAGCATAATTGTCAGCTGTCCACACTTTTGCCTTATATTTTTGGTCTGTTAGTCTGCTCCTCATACAGTTTGTCAGTTTCTGGCATATTATTGAGGGCTGAAGCCACTATATAATGACATACATGTCATGTTTAGACTTCATATCCTTCAGAAAATGCATGCTAATGCAAAATCTGTAAGTATATCAGGTTTCTAAGCTTGTACACGCAATAATTAATATCTTTCTTTGATTTGTGGTATTTGCCCCCCGCATTATTTTTTGCTTTGTCCAGATGTCCTGTCTCAAGAAGTTGAGAGGTATACCCCATAGCCAGGAATGTTTCTATTTGGTCCAGTTAATTTCCAAGGCAATAGTCTCCAATATTCTCAACATCCAAAATAAGTTATTGTTCTAACATGAGAAGAATACAGCTAGAAGATGACTTATTTTGGATGTTGTTTTAAAACAAACAACATCAAAAATAAGTCATCTTATGGCTGTATTCTTCCCTTGTTAGAACAATCATCAAACACAATGCCTTCTTTGGTATGGACACATCCAACTATATTGCTCAAGTTACCTGGAAAGGTCCCAAATATTTCTAACCAAGAAAATAATTTTTCATCTGCCTGATAGAGTAGCTTGACTCTCTTATTGGCAGCTCTGGAATCAACAAGCACTACAACTCAAACAAAATACTACCTTACCTACCTTTAAGGCTAGTTTTAATTATTATATGGGAAGGTACAAATTGGTGGATTCAAATTCAGCACTGAGCTTAAGGGAAATCAATGAGTTTAAAATAGACGTCATGGATGCATTTTGTGGGAATTTATGAAATGGCAAATTCTTGAAATTTTTAAGGGCTCATAAAGGAGGACTGACACATTTTATTTTATACAATGTAACTAAATATGTGGTTTCACATGAATTAACATTGAAAGTTTGACATGCTATTTTATACATGGCCTCCACTAGGAGTAGGTATATGACTTAAGCTCAGGGTTAGCAAGGCAGGACCTGACCAGAATATATTGTACTGAGGTGTCATCACATAAGATGCAGGTTCATAGATAAGTACTAGTCTAACTGCCCCTGTGGACCATTTTAAGTCTAGCCAATTACCCCATGTGAGAGTCAAACCCTGTACCTTGTGTCTGTAAGGTAACCACCTTAACCATTATGCCAACATCCCACCTAAACAATGCCTGTTTTGAAGTCAGTGTGTTATTCACACTTGCTCTTTGGGGAGACACACACACACACACACACACACACACACACACACACACACACACACACACACACACACACACACCAAGTGGGCTTGAGTGAGATTAGAACCCCTACCTATCTAGTCTTATACCCTACAGATCACTGTACTTAATGAACGTGCCATGGCTCAAGCGTGTAAAACATCACATCTTTTCTATGAAGCAAAGCTATATTTTTCACTGTATATATAGTATAACCAAAATTCACTGTACTGAGGTGGAAACAATACACTATGGTCACAACTCACAACTTAGCACTGGATTGCACTGAAATCACTTGAACCTCTAAGTGTAGAATATCACTCTTAATTTTATGCAGTACCCAAGCATCGTGTTATAACTTTTGACCATTTTGTCAAGAAACTATTTAAGGGGGACTAACATATGGTCTTTTCTTTACTGATACTAAATGTAAGGTTTCTGAGATATCTAACAATGGCAGTATAGCATGTTGCATTATACTGAATTTCCATCAGGGTAGATATGTGACTTTTATTATATCAGAAGTAAATATAATATCTATTTCTCATGAACAGAGAGGTTTTCTGTCAATAGATTTATGAATGTCCATCCTCAAATGTAAACTCATATGTAGTGAATTGCTTTTCATGAACATAACATTATGTTCATTTATTTATATCTGAAATCATCATTAAGCCTAATCAGTATCACATCATACTTAACCTCTATCACTCTCTTGAAACACATAGATTACACAGATATATGGGAGAAAATGAGAAAAGAGAAAAATATTAAAATGTTTAATTACAAAGACCAAATTCAGGCAGAGGTAGTATTATGTATAGCATGCTTGCATTTCTGTTTAGGAGGTCTCTGGTGTTTAGGTATGTTTCTGGTAAGGGCCATCACATGTTTAGGTATGTGTGATGTGGGTTTGGGTGGAGTAGGATGTGAGGTGTGTATGTTGGCAACCTGCTCATTGTCATATGTACTAACTGATGTTTGAGAGAGCATAGATTCAAGCTTTTTAATATAGTTGCATCGCTCATATGTTGTGCTGGTGTGGAGTAGGTATAGAGGGTTGGGGACACTGTCCACATTTCTTCAGCAGTCACTGATAATGCCATTAGCAATAGATTATTGCTTGTATATATGTCACAACAGACCATGGAGAGGCAGTAGCCTGACAGATGCTTAAATGTAACATGTTATTACTTTTATGGTGTCATTCTAAGGTAAAACTGTACTTGATAGTGTGGGATAACATGGTAGATTGATTACACTGGTTTGGCAGGCATGTGGAACTTGCATGAACCATAATCCTGCTGTTAGGCAGGGTCGCAATGGCATACTAACAGATGTGACAATGTACAACTCCAGCAAAGTAAGGGTCATGCTGCTACACCCTTGGGGTTCACAGCCTCAAACACACTCTCTGTAAGCTCTCCTTGCAGTGAAGATATGGATGTCCATGCATGCACAGAAAACCTGTTCAACTTTGCAGTCAGTACTTTGGCCTTGCAGGTCTACAATGCCTGTCAAGCAATCAGACAGCAAATGGATGTTGTGTGAAATGATGTGGGAACACAGTTTTATGATCTGGGAACATAAATGTACAGTATGACATACCTAGCACATGTGGGAGGGACTGAAACATCTCCCAAAGGTGACCACTCATCTGCACTAGGCCTCACATCCATGTCACACAGATCACCTCCATTATGATATTGAAGGGCAAGCTACATGAATTGCTGTGAATCTGTTATCTAACAGATTCACAGCAATTCATGCAGCCTGCCCTTCAATAGCATAATGAAGGGCAGGCTGCATGAATTGCTGTGAATCTGTTACCTAACATGGATCACTACCACTGTGGAGCTTGCTAGACCAACCCTGGACATCTATGTCACCTGACAATGAACATTATATTGTGATGCAGCAGCAATGCTCCTAATCAGCATCAGGTCAGTACCTTAGTCAAATCCTATGAGCCTCCGAACCCAAGTCGTAATACAAGCAAAAGTCAAATGAGTGGTCTGGTTGGTAATCAAGGCATTTACCTGGAAAAGGCTACAACAAGCCTACAGACCCTTGAGCCATCTGGGAAAAGTGTGTGGATCAGCAAGCAGGCTGTGGCCTGATTCTTATGTTGAGCTTGGTGTTAACATTTTGCTTCTGGTAAGAGAAACAGAAAAGGAGCTTTGTCTCCCAGCAGAGTGAGGCATGGTGAGACCAGCAGTAGTAGTAGCCAGGCAGTAGCCACTCATGCTACTCCCCTCTTTTTATCATTTCATAAGGTAATGCTTTGTTTTCAGTAATCACTGCTTAATTTGTGTCTAACTTCAGAATAACTGCCTAAATATTCCTTCCTTAACTTTACAGATTGTCTGTATTAGTTTCCTCTCCAATGTTTAGTAGTGCTCTGTACAGACTCAGACACCTTGGGTGACATTTTTCTTGGAAACCATGATGGAATTAACTCCAATACCAAGTTGCACACAAGACAGCCAGCATGCAGTGACAAGCACTGTCCCTATAGTTGTGGAACAGATACTCGTGACATTGAGTGATATTCTCAATACAACTGTTTAATCAATAAAAAAGGATCTGTTGCCATGGATATGAAGTATCCCACTGTGACCGTAACCACCTTGGTGGTTATGGGCATCCTGAGGCACCTCATGTTTACCAACAACCAGTTCATTCTCAAACAAACTGATATGGTATGTGAGAGATGTATATACACAATGTCACTGGAAGCAAAGCTATCACATAAAAGTACTCCTAATGTCAATAAGGTAGTCAGTGGTACACATGCCACACCCATAACACAAAATTCAAAGCAGACATGAGCTGAGGCACTGACATGTAATTTCATAAATCACAAAGACCTCATAGAGAAAGTCCAGATAACAAATCCCCTCAACAGCCCCATATGTACTCTGTAGAAACAACACACATATCAACACATAAAGGTATAGCTCATGGAGACCCAAACTATAAGCCCATAAGGCAAGCCACCATACAATCCAACATTCTAGTCATTGGAGACTCCATTGTGAGACACACTGATATCCCTCTCACCAAGCTGAGTAAGGAGAAATGCATGGTCAGTTGCTTATCAGGGGCTGTGATCTGCCACATTATGTATGCGCTCATGTCATTCAACCACAAGTAACACAAACTCAACATGTCAGAAATGCAGATATATCACCAGCCTGGAGTACATACTCTTTTGTACACCACTCGGTACATATGGCAATTCAAGGTTTTTAACAACTGTCCTATGTAGATAATTGGAAATCACTGTCACTTTATTCTGTTTCACGCAAACTACACAGAGGAGATCTATGCCTTGCATATAAGGCAATCTGTGACAAGGCTTTATTGAAAATGCTGCATATCTGCAAATCAAATGGTACATGGGTTACCCACTCTATAGACCTTAACCTGGTATGTGACAGTAGTACAACATGCTTGAGGATCAGATTTGACTCCCAGAGGTTACCACATCTTGGGAATTAACTCCTACTTCATGTCAAACAGAGCACCCCATTGGTCCTCTTCAAACACAATCTGAATGATTGGATGTGTAATCGTAAATTTACCCCGGGGGTTCCACCTGTGTCCCTGTTGGACAGGGGCAATTGGTGGTGATTGTGGAAATAAGGGTAGAACTTGGCTAGGCTTGTAAGGGTCCTATGAATATTAGCCTACTAAGTTTTTATGATCCCCTGATATGACCCAGTCATAGTCCATGTGGGAATACATGATCTGTGACATACCTCCCTAGACTATACTTAGAGATACAATTTGAGCTCTGGGAAGACATCCGTGCGGTCAATGACATGACTTAAAGCCGTGCAGAGCACAACAACAGTGCAAGGTTACTATGCCTTCCACATAGTTAGACCAGCTACTTCACAGGCAGGGACTAAAGGTGGAGGTATCACTATGTACATCAAAACTAAAGATACCTCAAGGCTAGTCAAACAGAACAATGCACTTGAGCTGCACCTTGTTCAAATCACAATAGGTGAAGTCCAATACTACATCCATGCAAGCTGTAGGCCCCCCTATGTCCCAGGAAACCCATACCATGTATTTAAACTTATTGGAAACACTAGCCATCCCACACAATTCCATATGCAAGGTTGACTTCAGTATCCCACTATTAACTGGGAATCCTTTACGACACCAAACATAGAGGCACGGAGATTCCTGGATTTTGTAAACAGCAACTCCCTGGACCAGATAGCCAGTACACCAATCATGGTGCAACCATACTGGGTCTGGTCCTTGGCAATATGGCAGTCATGCACACCCCATACTGTAATGTCTTCCCTGGTAAGGTCTGAACACAAATTTGTCTCCTTTGAAGTAAAAATAAAACTTGGATCCCCAGCTAGACACGGAAGATTTGTGAAGTAATCTAAGGCTAACCTCCACCTATTAGGTGATAAAATGGCCAAATCTCAAGCCCCCATAAACACTGAGAACACTGCGGCCTATGCAGAAGTGTTCACAGAAACCCTGTACTAGCATGTTAACAGCTGCATAGAGGCAGCTGTATTCACCAAAGAGAAGTACAGAACTAACTGAAAATCAAGCCACCCTTGTGACTCACCAAATCAATAGGTTGTATAATAGAAGAAGACACTCATTGCAAAACTTAGGAGGTGTAGCACCCAGCAGGATAAAATCACTCTTATCAAAGTAAATGAAAAAATCAGAGGACAAAGAAGTCTACCAAAGCCAGATGTGAGGTAAGTTTGAGCTCCCAGGCCAAGGACAACCACAAAGCATAGTTTAGCTATGTCTGCAACCTCAAAGGCAAGTCACAATTGTGTGCACATCTCATTGTAAATGGAACTACCTATAATGAGGCAGAAGATATAGCAAACCTCCTGGCTGATAAACTGAGCCCCAACTTTACCCCTGTCTCCCTTTCAAACTTCCTTCAGGAAATACCATCAAATATAAGTACCCCTACAATCACTATGGAACAAGTCCTTAATCCTCTCTATAAGACCAAGTACACTGCATCAATGGACCCAGACAATATCCCAGCATGCCTTCTAAATAGCATGAAACATGACCTTTCAGGGCCTCTAGAATTACTATTTCACTGTAGCCACCAAACAGGCTCTGTGCCTCACGAATGGAGAACAGCAACAGTCATCCCTCTGCACAAAGGTGGGCCATCTACAGATCTTGGAGGCTACAGACCCAGAAATCTCATTATTCTTATATGTAAAACCATGAAAAGAATTATCAGGGAAATGATCAATACAGATGTAGTACACCTCTAGACACTGGACCAAACCCAGTTTGGTTTCGTCAAGGGCAGATCATGCCTACCCAACCTGGTGGACCTATTTGAGAAGGTAACCAAAGCAATGAATGATGATAAAATGGTTCACACTGCCTACCATGGCCTGAGAAGACATTTGACACTATACCTCCATCAGGCATTGTTGACAAACACAAGAGTTTAGGTGCAAACTAGTATGTCAGCTGGTGGATAGCCAAGGGGCTCACAGACAGGACCCAGGAACTTAGCACTGGGTAGTCCACCTCTACAAACAGGCCACTCACAAGTGGACTCCCTCATGAATCATTCCTTGCAGCACTCCATTTAGGCATTTACTTGTCTGAAGTCAAGGCCACTGTCAGTAGTCTCTGGCTGACTACATTTACAGATGATTGCAAATTAGGAGTTGTCATTAAATCCCACTCTGGCACAAATCTTCTCCAGGAGGGGCTGACACAGACATACAACTGGTGTCAGAGCCATGGAGTAACACTAAATGCCAAGAAATGCACAATACTATGATTTTGGAAGTCATCCACCCCTGGTAACTATCATATTGACAACACACCTCTAACAGCTGACCCAGTAGTCACGGACTTAGGGACACGCATAGGTAGTAAACTAGCCTTTGACTGTCACATGTCTACAGTATTGGGGAAATCATTCTATGTTGCCCAACTTATAAACAAAGGTATAGTATGTAAGTCCAAGAAACTCATTGTTCCACTGTATTTGGCATTTATCAGACCTATCATTGAGGGCAATGCCACATTTGCTATGCACCTAACCAGGCATTTCCCACATTTGGAACATCCACAGAAGTTCCTTAGTAAACAAATACAGGGCATATGTAAAATGTCCAGTGCAGAACTTGTGAAAGCCCTATCCCTGTATTTTGTGTCCTACAGCCTTTGGAGGCGAGATGTATGCCTGCCATACAGGACATTGTCAGACCCCACGGTGGACCTCCTGCATACCCACAATACAACTAGCACCAGAATTACCCCTTCTACAGACCCACACCTTGCCTGTGGTATAAATAGGATGTGCTTGAGAGACACGTATGTATCCCAGAGACTACACACTATATGGAACAGGCTCCTATATCTATCTGAAGCAGAGTTCTGCTCTTACACAAATCAAGTGCAAGTTACGTAATTGGATGGGGAACAGGACAAGCATCCCTATTTTGAGACCCATGTCTCTAATGGACACAGGGAAAATGTAAATGGTTCATCACCCAGGCACTTGCTTGTAAATGTTTCATCTCCCAAAACCCTGATTACACTTATCAAGGGTAGCAAATCTAGTCAGAGAATTGGGATGCATGGCTAGGCTTAAAGAACCCCTTGTGTTTGTCGGACTAGTAAACACCTATGAATCTATGAATCCATGAACCTATACTGTATCACCTTTCCAATGACATTTCTCTTTTGTGTTGATATTCAGTCCTGTCCTGTGCTCTGACATTGATGGGTCGATTGTACATGTGTACCCATAGGTGTGTCCTACACAATCCTGAAAATGGAATGTAAACATTTCCATGAGACACATTTAATTGTGAGACTCCAGAGCCCTTACAACAACATCCATCGTAACATACACAATTTATTATGCTATACACATTTTAAATGGCAAAGTACAATATCTGTAAATGATCAGTACAAGTATCATGTCAACAGCAACAACAGATGAAACAAATTCATACTAATACAGATAGCCAACCTGTGCATCAGACATATAGCTTTATTTCTTTGCATCCATGATAAAGATGATAAGGATGTGACACAGGTATCATCACTTACACAGGCTGTTGTGTGGGGGTGCAGGAGGCCTAGGCAGACCCAATAGGTTGGCAAACATGTGTGTGAGTCAGGAAGGGAAGCAGGCAAGATGGACCATGGAAATGTTTTTTGTGTGGTGTAGGTGCCCTCAATGTGACATTGGTGTGTGAGTGTCTGCATGAACACAGCCAAGCTCAGTGCTAGCTCTATGTGTCTGTATGTTAGATAGCTGTGAACCATGCATGGTAGAGCTGACAGTTCATCATCTCTGTCCACGAACATAAAAAATGGCTCTGCCAGGAGATGCACTGGCACCTCCACACCCAAGGTCAGATGCTGTGCCACTACCTGAGGGTGACTGTTGTCTACTAGGCATGCCCAGGACCACAAGCCCATGGCCTGCTATGTCTTGGTGTGGACAGCATGCTCCCCTCTGGAGCACTGGATGTACTGCCACTACAGAAGTGTGATTGTGCGTGGCCACATTGACTCTCAGCAGATATAGTTGCTGACCTACACCCACAAGGCCGACACTCAACTCCAATCAGACATTCCATCACAGATAACGTGAATTCCAAGACAGATAGCGTGCGATCTGTCTCAGACTTACCTCTTTCCACTTCATCAGTCAACCGATCCAGGGTATCAGCAACACAGTGGAGGCAGTCACGAATGTCAGACTGTGCTGTATCTATAATGCTGAGTATTTGTTGGGTGTTCCTCTTTGAATGTGCCTGTGCGTCCATGATGGCCCTAAACATGCGCTGAGTGACACATGATGAGACAGCTGCAACAGGTGGTAAAGGGACAGCAGGCCTCATACGAGGACCCCTATCAATCTGCCTGTGTGGAACCTTGCCAACTGTTTGGCTATGGCCAGTGTCAACAGTCACTGAAGCCACAGTATCCACACTTCCCTGTTCAATGTCTCCACCCTTCGACTGTCCAATATCTGTGGCCTCAGGGGACTGGGAATGCATAGGCATACTGGCTGTGTACAATGATAAAGAGGGATGTCGACCTCTGTGTCTGATTCAGCCTCTGCAATCCCCAGCTGTGCCTCAATTTGGCCACCATCATCATCAGAGATTGAAGAGACACTAACATCAGGTTGTGAAGGGGACAAAGGCCAACCTCCTTGGTCACCTGTGATAAAATAGGAAAAAGCAATACATTAATACCTGTACTACTATGCTCTGCAGTACTATGGTGCACTATATGTTAAGCTGTATACACTGCTGTCACTATTATAGACTGGTATAATCCCCAACCTCACATAGTAGGACATGAGGACATTGTTTTCTAACCCCAGTCTGTAATTAATTGGAAATAAGTATTCATTAAACAAGAATCTCATGATCAAAACATAAATAATTTACACTGTTGACATTCTGAAAAAATCTACACAGTTGACAGTTATGGCAATCTGTAATGTCCTGACAATGCTGTCAAGTCAATCAATATGGTCACACCTACAAGGCAGAGTTATGACTGTAAACTGTGGACATTCAGAAAATATCTGTCCATTTGGCAATAATGAAGACAGTACATCAATCCAGTCAGCAGACTTGGGATGACACTTTAGCAAATCATCATCATCAGCCCCCTTTTTCCCATTTTTTCTACATGGGTTCAGGGTATTGTTTTAACTGTCGCCAACTCTCTCGATTCAGTGCCACACTCCTGCCTTCTTTAACACTCATACCTGACTGTTGCAAATCTTCTTTCACACAATCTATCCACCTCTTTGCTGGATGTCATTAATTCCTCTTACCTTCTTCCTCTCTGTCCCAAGTCTTCCTCACCAGATTGTCTTTTGCTTTTCAACACGTGTGTCCAAACCACCGTAATCTGTTCTCTTTGATCTTTTCTGCAATTGGAGCTACTTTGGCTTCTGCTCTTATGTCCTCATTTCTTCATCAATCCCACAGTGTGCATCTTCCCACCTTTTTCAGGTACTTCATTTCCATCATCTCTAGCTTCTTCAACTGTTCTGCCTTTACTGCCCAGGTTTCTGTACCATACATTAGTACTGATCATACCACTGTCTTGTACACCTTTCTTTTCAGCTTCTTTGGCATTGATTTATTTATTTATTTAACATTTGTTAACGAGGAAAGTCCGACTTGGAACAAAGCCAATTTTCAGTGAAGGCCTGGGGAGAAATGCTCCAGATGCATGTTTTTGTAATGTGGGAGGAAACCCACATGAACGCAGGGAGGACATGCAGACTCCACACAGAAGGCACCCCAGCCGAGAATCGAACCGGAGAACCTCTTGCTGTGAGGCAACAATGCCACTGCTGCACCACTGCACCGTCCTTCTTCTATTATAGACTACATGATATTGATACTGATATTCTATGCCAGTTGGCTGCAGCCTCTCTGATTCTACTTTTGAGCTCTTCATTCAGACTACCCTTCTCCTCAACCACTCCTCCCAGATACATGAAGCTGTTTACCTGTACCACTATCTTCCCTTATATCTCTATTCTCAGCTTTTTCTGATTTCCCCAATTTGCTGCCATTACCACTGTCTTACCTGTGCTTATTCTCATCCCATGTTCCTTCAGATTTGCATTCCATTCTCCTATTCTTTGCTGAAGTTCTAGCTCAGAGTCTGCCTGTACTGCCACATTTTCTGCATACAGCAGCTTTGTTGATCTGTCCCCTCCAACCTGTTTGCTAATGTAGTCCATCACGAGTATGAACAGCAGTGAGGTCAGAGCTGAACCCTGATGTTCACCCACTCCCACTGGGAAGCCCTCTGTGAACCACTGGGAACCACATTGTTCATACTTGAGTCACTGGGTCCTTGTACATAGTGTGCACTAATTCTACCAATGTTTCTGGGACTTCAAACCACTGCACTACTGCCCAGGTCAGCTTTCTTGGGACCTTATCATATGCTTTCTCCAAGTCTAGGAATGCCCAGTTGGACTCTCTCCTCATCTCTAGTTTCTTCTCAAGTATCTGTCTCAATGCAAACATCAGGTCAATTGTGCTGCATCCTGATCTGAATCCGAACTGCTCATCTCCCATCTTACATTCTAGTACTCTGTGTATCCATTTATCAATCATGCTCTCCAGAACTTTCATGCAATGTGGTTGGACTTTGATGCCTCTGTACTGCCCACAGTTTTGGATGTCCCCTTTGTTCTTGTACACTGGTGTGAGTATGCTTATTCTCCAGTCATCTGGGATATGCCTTGCTCTCCACACTGCTATTAGTACCCTCAGGAGCCATTTCTCCCCTATCTCACTCAGCATCTTTATTAAATCTGCTGTGACCTCATCTGAGCCTGCTGCTTTCCGACTTCATCTTCCTTAGCGCTGTTCTTACTTCTTGTAAGGTGACCTCATATTCTTCTCTCATTGTAGGCTGTTTCTGGGGCAGTACAGCTTCTGTGGGGTTTTCTTCATTCAGAAGCTTTTGGAAATACTCCTTCCATCTGCCTTTGATGTCCTGTGGACTGGTGAGCAGGTTGTTGCTGGCATCCCTTAAGAAGGGTGTCCATCTATCTCTTTATCTTTCTGTCTTTGCCTTGCAACCTGATATAGTTTCCTTGTGCCCCTTACTGAGTTACTTTCCAGAAGTTGGTAGAGTGCTTTCGATGCCCTATGCTTTGCTATTGCAACTTCTTTCCTGGCTTCTTTGTTAGCCAACCAGTATTCCTTCCTAGCCTGGTCAGTCTTTTCTCTCTCTCCCATTTCTTCCTGCATTCCTTCTTTCTTTTGATGACTTCCTGGACTTCTGCATTCCACCACCAACTTTCCTTATGTACCTTATTTCCATACCTGGTTCGGCCACATATCTTTTCTGCGGTCCTAACACATGCTGTTTTTTGGTGCTGCCACTCCTCTTCAGCTCCACCTATTTCCTCCTCTTCTTGGGGTGCTAGAGCCCTGAGTAATTCCTTGAACTGCTGTACTTTCTCTCCAGTGAACTTCCAGGTCTTCAGCCTGGTCTCTGTTGACCTTAGAGCCTTCTCTGACCACTGCTTGCAGCTGATTGTGGCAACTAGTGGTTTATGCTGTGGGACAACTGTTTTACTGGGATGACTTTACAATCATAGATTCTACCCCACTGCCTTTTTCTTACTAAGATGAAGTCTACCTGAGTTGCATGTTGGCTACTCTTGTATGTGATCTCATGACTGTCTCCCTTTCTGAACCATGTGTTTGGCTACTATCAAGCTATTTGCCAGACAGAAGTCTAGAATGGCTTCTCCTTTATTTCTGTTGCCCCACCCATGTGGATCCAGGCAGTCCTCATATCCTGTTCGGTCTGTCCAGATATGTGCATTCAAGTCACCCATTATCAACACCAATTCATGTTTTCCTGCTTTATCTAGTAGGTCCTGCAACTGCTGTCTGAATGCACTCTTATCCTCACTATCACAACCCTGCTGTGGGGCATAGGATGAGATTATGAATACTGCCCTATCATTACACTGGAGTCTGATTATGAATACTGCCCTATCATTACACTGGGGTCTGATTGCCATAAGTCTGTCATTAAGTCTGATGATATCCCTGACTGCCTTATGAAGCCTCTCTCTCACCACAATTCCTACACCATTTCTAGCCTGTCCCCCACCTGAGTTGTAGACTCTAGATCACAAGCAAAGTGGCTTTGCTGATCTGCCCTTCCATCACGTCTCTTAGATACATAGGATGTCCAGCCTCCTCCTTATCATCATGTCATCCACTTCCAAGCTGTGTCCTGTCAGTGAACTTAGATTAAGTTTAGCAATTCTCAGTTCATGTTTGGCAGGTTGGTTGGTTTTACATACAGCTTTCACTCAACAGAGCTTTCCCAGGTAACCCAGGCTGGGCAACTAGACACCAGACACCCAGTAGCTTATTGACCCAGGGCTGCTGGGCTTTATGGCAGGCACACACTGGCCAGCAGGGGCACATATAGTCCTCCCACTATTAGCAAGGCTCTCTGGCTTGAGTCAGAGTAGGCCAGGTCTTCAACCCACTTATCACTGGTAACTACCCATGCCCATTTTTGGCGAAATTGGTCAACATGACCGAATCACCTAGAGCCATATTTTACACCATCGGATGACACTTTAGCAAATACATTGAACTATATCTACATCTCTTACAAAACAGATTTGTGCTTACCAGCAGCAGGAGCATGGCCTCTTCCAATTCTTGATGATCCTGTAAAAATATCTGAGAGAGGTAATGGCAACAGCACCATATGTTACACTATAACAGGGATAATACATATAAATATCTCACATTAACAGTAGCTGCTGTGTTGACAGGTATGTAGTTCACAATCTCTACATGAAGTTAAAATGGCAGCTAACCCCCCCCCCATAAAACTGACACCCGTGTAAAACTATATACACCCTGACACACTGAATGCAACAGTATTCCAATGCTGATATAACTAAGCATACCTGGGTGCTCCTCTTGATAGGAGCAGGTGGCACCCATGTCCACAGCATATCAGCTGATGGATGCCTGGGAGCTGTCCTGTGTTGCAAGGTTTGCCAGGAATTCTTCTGTGGCTGTGAGAGGTTTCTCTGCTGCAGGCTCACTACCAGTGACTCCATGATCCCTGGCTATGTCAGCTGCACATCTGTGTGCTGAGTGTGTCATGTCTGTGGCACGGTGTTGCATCTGCTTATATGTACAGTTCTGGTGACCAACATCATTAATGTTATGCACCAGTTCATCCCACAAGGCTGCAAACTCTTGTCATTTTGCCTTTCTTCTAGACAGCAGGACTTGGTAGTGCTGGCACAAAGCCTCAATGATGAGGTCGTTTTCTGCCTCAGTAAAAGCTGCCCTGCATCTAGCATGCATTATATTTCTTGAAATACAAATAAATGAGAACACATTGCAGGATCACATATGTGGGAGGATAGTATGTAGAGATACAGCAATAAAGGAAGACTATCAGTATTCACTGCTTGATAAACATCTCATATTCAACAGTGTACCAAATATACAAAGGGTGTGGATGCAATTAGGATTGTAGCAACCATTATTCCCTTAAAGGACGATGTGATAAGGGGGTGGGGAGAAGATATGTACCCTTGTTAAACATGGAGGTCAACATAGACAAGAACTTTTTAGATAACACTTCAGACATTACCAGTCACAACACCTACAATATGAACACATACCAAAATATTCCTTTCTTTGTCATGACATATAATGCTAATACTAATTCAATAAGAAGAGTCATATATTATAAATAAGACATGGGATATTTTCAAGACTATGCCCAACATATTCAAAATATTTAATAGACAAATATTTAATAGGCAAATATTTAATAGACAATTAAGCTACAGTTTTAGGAGGAGTCCTAACCTCAAAACTGTGTTTGAAAGGAACAAGCTGGACAATGACAAAAAGAAAAAGGATACTTTTCGTTGCGGAAGATGTTCTCAATGTACATTTATTGCAAACATGGAGGAACTAACACTACCCTCTATCCCGATAGTTTTTAAGGGTAAACAATATTTCACCTGTTGCACTAGTGGGGTAGTATATTTAGCCTACTGTACTTCATGTTGGGGGTACTATGTGGGCAAAACGGAGAGACATCTTCGACAAAGAATATACGAACATATGTACGATGTCAATAGGAAAAAGGAAACAAATGCCTTATATAGACATATACTAACCTGTACAGGAGCTAATTTCAAGTTTTGGATATTGGAAATGTTACCCAGGGATAGTAGAGGGGGGGGGGATTGGGAAAACCAGCTTAGTTATAGAGAACTCATTTGGCAACTGCGCCTGGATTCTAACACACCTCCAGGGATGAATGACCACGTGTCACTTTTACCAGCCCTAAAACTAAGGGCTAATAGGGTAAAAACACAAAATAAAAATAAGAATAAAAATAGATAGAATCCCATGAACCAAAACTAAGTTAATTACCCATTTACCATTATTATTACTACTTTTCTATCTTTACTACCTCAACACCATTTATTTATTTATTTATTACTCATCAGTTTTTAATATACAACTTAATAGATACCTCTCACAAATGTTTTTTAAAAAAATGTTCAAAAAAGTGTTAACAAAATACTTTTTAGCACTTTTTACAAACAAAATTATTGATGGGCATTTCACTTTTATCTTCATTGCAAATATTTTATATTAATATACATAGTTTCATTACACACATATTTTTTACATATATATATTTATTTATATTTAACATATACTTTTTATATATACTATTTACATATGTACATCTACATGATTTACAACAGTGTCACTAGTGATGATTTTTTACACTTTTATATACATACATATCAAATTTGTAAGTCATTTTATATGTATATATTTGCAAGTTATTTTATATGCGTATGCTTTTTAACCATAACCATTTCATCAACTATTCCCTTAAATGCATTCTTACTTAAATTACTTGCACTGAAACCTTTAACTGAACCTTTAATTGAATTAATTTAATTAATCAATAACAGGATGTATAAAAGAATTTTGTAGAGCAACAGTATTTATTCTGATGAGGTTTCCGGCTTAGGAAATGAAAGCGCTTAATCCTTGATGTATCGTTTTGTTCTTTTTGTTCAATAAATTGGTTTTATATATTTTTATGGACTGCAGAGTCTTGCAAAAGAACTGTTGAACTACAGTGTCGTGGGACTGCCTTCATTGGTTCCTGTATTATGGGAAATCATTCTTTCTTTACTGGTTTTGGATTTTTTTCCCCGTTTCTTCCGTTTTTTACATTGTAGCAATAGTGACCTATTTCTGCTCCTGCCATGACAGATACTTACATATGATCACAAACCCAACACAGGAGTCCATTGCAGCGTGCCCCATAGCAGGACCCCTCCCCTTATAATATATACAAACAACAGTGCCAAACAAATAGCAGTGTGCTATTACAACTGCTATCAAAGGATGTACCCAGGAAACCTGTGTACCTTTTTAACACATAGCATTATACCCTTGCTGTACTCTATATCCTCTGTAGGTGCAAAACATCTGGAGATCAATGACACATATCAGTACAGTTCTAAGAAAGGCTTACTAATGCAACCCCCATTCCCCCTATGTATATTGAAACAAATGCATCAAGTTGGAAACAAAATGGTTACATACCTGATGGAGCACAATACTCTTCTGTTGAAATATAGTACCCGACATCTGGCAGAAGTTTTACATCATACCCCTTCACAAATGTGGTATCTCGACTGATCCCTCAAATTTCAGGCCAATTGCTATTTTATCCCCCCTGTCAAAAATTTTGGAAAAATGCATCCACAAACAGCTCCTCGATCACCTTCCTTACAACCACACAGCATGGTTTTAGCCCAAAGCATGGTACAGCTACTGCTCTGACCTCTTTCACAATTTCTATCGCTAACTTTTGTGATAATAATAAGTTAGTCTCC
>NC_056729.1:1105189529-1105194529 GCF_019279795.1 Protopterus annectens | reverse complement strand
GGGGTGAGAGAAAAAAGAACATTAGAAACTTTTGAGATAATATAACTAAACAGACTACAACTATATGCTTCTAGATATGTTATATTTCACTTGTGAGACCACTGACTGCTACACCATTTATTATTTGAAATACTACCCTGCTCCTTACACACATACTATAGTACAGATGGCAATGCCGCCTGTATTCATTCAATGTTGCTTATATTGTATATATGATGTTCCACGTACATACCTCTCAACATCCTAGCATGGGACATTATGGACCAAACCATACATAATGTTGGTAGAAAGGCACACCAACAGGGAGCATTCTTATAGTGTGCTCATACAACAGTAGCAACGTGTTCTGATAACAGATTTGTCATTAAATAGCATTTCCAGTGATGTCATATATTTGCAAATCAGAGGACTGACAGTTTTTTTCTGACACTGATCTGCAGTATGGCAGAGGCTGGCCATTTAAACAAGATAATATGCCAAACAGACCAGATATATGGGGCAATATTCAGTGCATTCTGCAAAAATCATGACAGTTGAGAGGTATGTTCGTGTACACTGATTACAATTAACAGCTGGTCAGTCATGGCACAGGTCTATGGCTGTGCACTTCACATGCAAGTATGGTTATGTTTTGCTATATCATAAGCCAGTACAGTAGTAGATACTGCACAATTTCCCATTTGGCTGGTATAGGATTACAACTCACAAGCAGTGACTACAGTAATACTGAACATTTTATTTGAAAAAATAAATTATCAGGGCACAATCTCCTTTTACACTTTATTGACTTATGTTGTTTCAAATCTTCATTTACACATATGGATAGCTGTATAGAACTTCTGTTAATTTACACATTTACCCTATTCATTTATTGACTGCAACCTACAGTATATTTCAGACAAAAATGAGCAGCACACAACATTGAGGCTGTTAATCTGGGTATTGCAGAACATTTATTTATGACGTGATCAAACAGTTTGGCATACTGCACAATGTCTCATTTGGCTGGTGTGGGATTAGAACTCATGAGTAGTGATTACAGTAACACTGAACGTGTTAATTGAAAAATAAATTATCAGGGCACCATATCTTTTTACACTTTATTGAGTCATGTTGTTTCAAATCTTGCATTTACACACATGGATAGCTGTGTAGAACTTCTGTTAACTTACATATTTACCCTATTCATTTATTGAGTGCAATCTACAGCATATTTCAGACAATGAGCAGACCACAACATTGACTCTTAATCTGGGTAAACCACAACATTAACTAATGGTTTGAAGCTATGCTACACAGTACTGAAAGCTTACTTGCTTTCACTTGCTTTGCCACCTCAGATATGCACTGACACATTAATGAAAGTCTATGATGTCCTAGGTATTTCATACATGGCTGTTAAGACGGCAAGATCTGTATTTAAATTTTATTTTATTATTAAGTTATGCTTTAATTTATTACTTTATTGATTTTCTTACAGACCACATAGTTGTCTCATCCTGGCCAAACACCTTGCATGGGATTGGATGTTGCACGCCCTCTCTTCTGCAGTTGTGGTAAGAGAAGGAAACCATTATGAATACCAGTTTTTCACAGATTCAAGCATATATATTTATAAATTACTAGAAAACATACTTACATATCTGTGAGGTGCACCCATCCTGATCCTCTTGGATCCAGGTATCCAAGGTTCCCATCTTCCTATGATACAGGTCATCATAGTAGTAACAACACTGCTCACCAGTGTGGGGGATACCAGTTGCACTGGTCAGGTCCCTGCTAAAACTATTCTAGGCCACAGACTTATGCTCTGAGGCCTGATAGCCACCCTGCAGCAGCCAGGGTCTGTAGCATTCTATCAGGAGTCTAATGAAAACACTGGACTCCTGCACACCCCACCTTTGTGCCTTAAATCACACACCTTCCCCCATGACAGCAGCCATACCCACAGTCAAGATCAGACTACAAGGAATAATGTGATATTCCTGCCTATTGCCTTTAAATAGGCTGCATTCCTGCCCTTGCATGTCATACTGTAACTTTTAAAAACACTCTGCGTCGCTATGCATCATGCAAATTCACAAAACCCATGTTTAACCAAAGCTTAGCATCATGCAAACTTGAGAAGATCATGACACATGTTTAAGCAGTGCTTAGTATTGCGCACATTTTGTAAATTTAAATATTAATGCATTTACAGTGAACTGATGTGAAAATCACCTGACACTTTCACAGCAGTAGATGTAAAAAGTATTCCTGCCCAGGTTTCAAACCTGGGACGTCTTGCACTGTAGGTCATAACTCAAACTATCTAGCCTCTGGGATAGTGAGGGGAACTCATATATTTTCAGATCTATTGCGAAGATGCCTGTAAGCGCAGCACAGCTTCACTGCACGGGTTTGTGCTTGGCTAAGCACCACAGAACCTCAACAATGAAATATACCTGGTTTCTATTTTTAGGTGTCTGGCACATGTCTACTTCATAAGTGCATTGTGCTAAATAAATAGCTAAATAATGCAGTACATTGTGCAAACGTGCACAAAAAAATAAAAAAAATAAATAAAATTAAATGCATCCAGTTTCTATTTTTAGATGTCTAGCAGATGTCTGATGTACGATTGCACAAGGTTAGCATAGTTAAATGGTGAGCTGCACCATGCAAACAAGCACATAAATGTAAAAATAAATAAATAAATAAATAAGATTAAAAAAGCCAATTTACTGAATTACTATATTCTGCAGACCTTTCAGCCTAGGTTAATGGGCCAAAAGGCATATGGGTGTGCCGTCAGCCTTACACGGGTTTAATATCCATGTTGCTATGACTTCCCTTAGGCACGCACCATAATTAATATGTATGGTGTGCTGCTAAGGGAGAACCATGGCCGTGTACACAGATATATTCCGTGCAGGCTCTACACGTAGCGTACATGGACTTTATTGAATCCTGCAAGATGATATTTCTTTCTTAGAGGACTACAATATACACCTAAAAATTTTATTTAGATAGAGGTGGAGTTTGAAGTGTTAGTTGTAGAGTTTGTTAAGATAATGGCAAATGCTTTTTAAGTCACAGGAATAAGGGCCGCTTAACCAAGAATGATACAGACTTCTTTTATCCACAGTCTAGAGATTACATAAGAGTTTGGAAGCATAGTATATAGCATAATGCATGTTTCAGGCTCTGTTGAAGCAGATTAAGTTTGGTTCAAACTATAAGCCTAACTATTTAGGCAGAAGTGCAGTTTCAAATTCTCCATAGAAAGACTTTACCTTTTTTAAGTTTAGAATGAGTCACCAAAATGCGGTATCGATTTTATTAAATCCAATCCCATGTTCTATCATTGTGAGGCATTCATGAATAGAGTTCTAATTCAGGCAGACAGGGAAATTTAAGAAGATGGTGGATAACATGAAGTAATGAAGGTCAGGTTGTTATCATAATGATAAGTCTCAATGATTGGATGCTGAAAATGAAGGGTATTTTAGGAAAATTATGAAGAACAGGGGGACTGAGCACTCTGGCATTACCACACATTAAAGTTATGAATATTTCAAACTGAACTCAGAGTGATTTGTTAGACAACTGTAGAGCTATCCTATTGCCATTTTGTTAAGACAATAGACTTAATTCTGAGAAGATACACAGAAACAACACATTTGGTATGGTTGGTAAAGACTGCTCTTTTGAGTTTCCAGGAAATAATGACTTCCTCAACAGATTCAAGGATGCAAATGACAGCATTAGTAACTCTGTGCTGATCTGAAACAGTTTAGCTCCTCTTATAACAGACCATAGGATATGGCTGAGGTATAGGTATATATAGGTTGAGAAGGCAAAGCGCATAAACCAATAAATATTTAAATTTATTTGCATGTTGATATTTGCCTACGGATTAAAATTTGCACATTTATTGTATAAATTGTATATTGTTACTTTTTTTATAATTTTGTAATATTACTGTCTTCAGCATGTTTTCCTATGTGTACTGTAGCTTCTGTTACAATATTGTTCTATCTTCTGCATGCCATGTATTCTGCCTATATGTATTTTTTTTTATATTAAGTTTGCATTCTTGCTTTGCAACCATCTTGTCTTGCTCTTTAAGCTTGAGTTTTGGCTGTAAAAGTTTAACAGATGGGCCCACTTGTATGATAAATAACTAACTAATCAATCAACAAAATTAATAAATAAATACATAAATAAATAAATAAATGGGCCATATTTCAGATGGCTGGATGCAATAGGCCTGAAGAGCTCAGCTGCACTAAGTAGAACAGAGATGAAGCTATATGGAGAGTGGACATGGAGGGCTCATTCTTGACAATTAATATATAATATGCTGTACCATATTTACATATATATATATATATATATATATATATATATATATATATATAGCTAAAAGATCAGAAATAAAAGCTGAGGGGCGTGGCCAAGGATGAACACAGGATAGCAGCAGATTTCTTCAGCTCCACCAATTTCATTACATTGACAGGAATTAATTACTTAAAAAATTAATTCTTGAAGTAATTTTCTTTCTAAATATGTTTGTTTTATATAGTTCTTGAACTATATCTAAAAAAGAAAGGAAATCTTAATAATATTCCTGTCAGAAATTACTTTGGAAATTTTCCTGTCAGTTTATCAGTCTGAAATGAGTTCCAGTAAGACAAATTCTCAAGACTCCAGCATCGAGAAAGAACTTCAGTCTCTGATAATTATAGTCCAGCAACTTACTGCTAAGATGGATAAAATGGATACTAAAATAGACACTTTCATAGAAAAACTGCAAAACAAATAGACTTGTTACATATGGACCTGCAACAACAGAAGATCCAGATGACAGGCATAGAAGAAGCTGTGAATGACATGGAAAATAAAATACAAGAACAGGAAATCAACATTGAGTTTCTGCTGAAACAAAATACACATTTACAAACAAAGCTGGATGACCTGGAAAATAGATCTAGGCAATAACATTAGGATTTTTGGAC